>NC_091455.1:180388197-180665697 GCF_027789765.1 Dendropsophus ebraccatus | reverse complement strand
ACAGCGATGAAAGCAGAGGTACGTGAGCCCTCCCACAGACACAATGGGGGAGATATATTATTGTCCACAAGAACTGATAGGGCTGAGTGGGTAAAAAATTCTCGGTCATAAAATCCTTAGGTATAGGCAATAAAAGCTTAAAGGGGCCATCCCAAAATTAAAAGTTATCCCCGTTCTACAGGATAGGGGTATAAAAATTTGATTTGTGAGGGTTGACTACTGGGACCCCACTGATCACGCTTCACTGATTCTCTATGAGATTTGTGGACTTCAATTGGTATCAATTGTGGTTCTCAGCAGTGTTCTTAAAGGAGTTAACCAGACAGCAGAAAAGGTCCTACCTCTTCTGCTCTCCTGCGCTCCACTTCCTCCCTCTGATTGTCTGTGCTGATAACTTCTGCAGTTTAGAGGAGGGCAGGAGCAAGTTGCACACACAGACGAGTAGCCACCTGATGTTATCGGTGTCACAGCCACCGATAACATCGAGGGAGCAAGTGGAGCGCCGGAGGGCAGAAGTGGTAAGACCTTTTTTGCTCTCCAGATAATCCCTTTTAGTCTTTTTTGCGCTCCAGATAATCCCTTTTAGTCTGATATAGAGTGAATGGAACATTTGCCAAGCATGCACACTGCCGCAACCGCTCTGTTTACTAAGGGGCCTTCATCTCATGATCAGTGAGGGTCCCAGCAGTCATCCCCTTACCGATCAGCTGGCGATAAGGAATAACTTTTAATTGTGGGGTATTCCCCTTAATGATCAGAAGTTTCAGAGCATTTTCAATTGTTTAGTGGTAAGGACCAATATATCTTGCATTTAAGTTTCCATCAAGTATTGATTTCTGCTTAGCGGTGTCTGACTTATAATGTTTGTTTTGTGCAGGTCGTGGATCCTTTCATTAGTCCAAATGGCTCTCTGTCCAGCAGCTGTCAGTCACTAGATCAATCATTGGACAGGTATGAAGGTCATGTCTTTATAATCAACAGTATATTAAAGGAGTGATGCAAGGTTTTTACAATAGATGGCCTATGAATTCATGGCTCATAGTAAGCCATGAATATTAGACTAGTGGAGGTGTTGGAATGGGCCATGCCCATGCTGCAGCTTCTACAATTTTTATTTTCACCTTTTGTTTGCATTATTATACTATTATAGCAGCAGCGCAAAGAACCCTGCAATAATCTGAATAAACTAGTGCAGTAAGAATAAATTCCCCCCAGTTGGCCTTATGTTTGCAGCCAGTGAGCTTACACTTCAGTAGAATATACAGATGTTATCAGGTAAGAATATGTGCTCATTGTCTAGAGACTGACATCAGTGGATGAGGTCATGTGATTTGCTAGAAGTCACCAGAAGATTAAGTTCCTTAAAGAAGGAAGTACAATGTGTAGGCCGAGGAAAACGGGAAAACCTTTGCTCCCAGCTGGGTGTCTCCTGGGTAAACATTCCACAGATATCTGAGGCAACTGCTTCTCATTTAGTGACAGTCAGACCCGAGGCGAAAGAAAACAGAGAAAAACACTTAAAGTGAAGGTCCACAGGTTTCACAACTTTTCATTCTAGATTGTACTGTAAATATATGCTAAATTGTTGTATGTATTTCGCTGCATGTAACCTTTACTATTGCAGCCCATTCTTTATTGCACTGTATTATAATGCATAGTGAAGCTTTGTAATGTAAGAGCACCATTAGTAGTCATCATCATATACCAGGATACAAAATCGGAAAAGATTATAAACCAGGGAACCCCTTTTTTATGTTGGATCTTTATTGTTCCTGATCCTGCAAGTGCTGTGATGAACACTAATGAGCGCCCCCTGTAGGACCTTTAAGAGTCTGTGCTATCATGAGACCATCCACAGGTTTACAGGGAGTGTGGTCAATGCTGTTCTCACCCCCTGTACCGGGGTAGAGCCCGGCTGACCCCCCGGTGGAGTTCCTTTTACTTACCCCGTGCACGAAGTCCCACCCCTGGACCCGCTCCCGTTGCCGAGATATTGCCGTCGGAAGCCCAGCACGCGCTCATCAGAGATGAGTCCAATGCCCATAAAGAATGACGGCTCCAGTCACTCTCTACGAGCGTCGGACTCATCTTTGATGAGCGTGCGCTGGTCTTCCGACCAAGATATCTCTGCAACGGGAGCGGGTCCAGGGGTGGGACTTGGTGCATGGGGTAAGTATAAGGGTCTCCACCGGGGGGTTGGCCGGGCCCTGCCCCGGCACGGGGGGTGGGGGGGGTGGCAGGTCCTCTTAACATAACAAGTGCAATAAATGAATAAAAACAAAATACATAATAATTGCATATTGAAAATGAGCATATGACCCATTTATAAATCTTTTTTTTTTTAAACAAACAAGGTGTATTGTGTTTAAACTTTGGGAGAGACTTTGGGCCATTTTACATGGTGTAAAATGAAACGGGCTCAGTTGCCCCTAGCAACCAATCAGATTCCACCTTTTATTCCTTACAGACTCTTTGGAAAATGAAAGGTGGAGTCTGATTGGTTGCTAGGGGCAACTCAGCCAGTTTCACTGTACAACATGTTTGATTAAATATTGAGTTCTGTTTTTCTATTGTATTAAATACTTATTTCATGCAATATAATGCTAAGAATAAAAAAATCAAACTGTGATTTTCTGGAACTTATTTTGATAGATTCTGTCTCTCACAGTTTAAGTGTACCTATTATTAAAAAAATGACAGAGACCATTCTTTGTAGGTGGGAAAACCTGCAAAATCGTCAGTGTATCAAATACAAATTCTCACCACGGTATAGGTTGAGGTGATATATAAAAAAAAAACCAGAAGCTATACTTACCTCTTCCGATCTTCTGCAGCTCCTGCTTGTCACTGCTTCTTCCTGGTTCCTGTGATACTTTCACTTCACAGGAACTGCTCGGCCAATCACTTATTGCAGTAGTGACCCACCTCAGTCATTGTAGGGTCAATGTGCCACAGTAACCAGGAAAAAGCAGTAAGAAGCGGAGATCAGATTAGGAGCTGCTGTGGATTAGGGAATCCCTGAAAAACCCTTTAATATTGTTCAGATTTTTTTTTTTAATAGTAGTCAGACATCTAACTTGATGGTCTGTTGGAAAATCTTAGTTCGGGAAACCCCACCTGAATGTCTTCCCACATGGTAAAGGGGCCTTTGAGCTCTTTGGGGTATTAGGACCTGGGTATGACTGCCATTTCTGCAACCCCAAATGCTAAGTCTATTTGTAGGATTTTTCCAGATATACAGTATAATATTCGGCATGTCATGCATTAAATTATTCTTACAAGACCAGATAATAGAGAAGGATCTACATAAACTAAGCAGTTTTCTTTCATATACTATGTCCAGGGGCAGAGCTATAGGGGTGTATAGGTGGCAATTCTACTAGGCCCTGGTACCTGAGGGGACTCAGAGGTCCTTCCGCCATATAACAAGACCCCCATAGTATAAATAGCAGAAGGCCCAGAGTTCACACTTACATTGATTCCAGTAAAATGAATGTGTTAAGTTCATCTTGTAGTCTCATCATGTAGCCGTCGTGGCCTTTGAGAGACCTCGGGGGTCCAGACAGAACATGTTCGCTGGATGTTTTTCTTTCAGTTCTTTGGTAATCTCATTTCTGGGGAATCCCCATGTAACAGAATGGTTCTCTTTTTGGCTTGCAGCCCAGCTTATTCTACGCCGGTTCCAGGAAGAAAAGGTCAGCTCAAAGACAGCATCGATTGTTTAGGTAAAGAAGCTCACTAAACTTTAGAAATGGGTGACTAGCCATGGGGCGCCTCTCTTTGCTCTTTTGCTAGGAGTACAGAAGTCACGTGTCAGTATGATGATGTTATTGTACAAGCTGGAAGAAGTAAGAGAGGCACGGCGGCACTGACCATTAGTAGTTACTTCTTTACTCTCAAATCTAACACAGCACAGGCAGAGAGGGACATATACAGCACATTGGTATGAGTCCACATCTAGGAGATATTCTCCCCACTGGAGCAAAAACTAAGCTGAGACTTTGTGTTGTGTCTGTGCTGATAAGAGGAGGCTGCTGCAAAGTGATCTGTACAGCATTGCAGCAACATGCGACACAAGTAGATAGAGGAGACAGTAGTAGCTCCCCTTGAAATTACCTCCTCAAAGGTCACAGAGCATGCTCAGTAATGTTTCACAGTCATCTCAAGGGGACAGACTCTGTGTATTGTCATCTATGCCCATAAGTCTTGCTGTAAAGCATGTCACTAAATGCTGTTTAGAACAGGGGGCAGCCTCCATAACAATTTACAAAAAAGTTAAATAAAAAAATTACAATTAGAAAATAGAAACAGATTAGAATGAAAGAACAATTTTTCGAAAAATCACAGGAGGATATAAGGAGCACTGTTTGTCTAGCACGGTAAACAGACAAAGTTTGGATAACTTTTGCCAGTACAGATAGTATAAGGATCATACAGGGAGGAAACAATAGAAATACACTGATCAGTCATAGCTTACTATTGCATAACCACCACCACCACCACCACCTTGTCCACTAAAACATCTCTAAAGCATGTACTCCACAAGACTTCTGCAAGTGTCCTGGGGCATCTGGCACCAAGAGGATAGCAGCAGATCCTTTAAGCCCGGTAAGCTTTATGATGGGCCACTGCAGAACAGACTTGTTTTTCCAGCACATCCTACAGATGCCTGAAGCATATCTCTCTGAAGGAGGCCACAGCCTTTCAAGAGTACTGCGGACATGAGGTGGTGTACATGGACTACA
Organism: Dendropsophus ebraccatus; assembly: GCF_027789765.1. Classification (NCBI taxonomy): domain Eukaryota; kingdom Metazoa; phylum Chordata; class Amphibia; order Anura; family Hylidae; genus Dendropsophus; species Dendropsophus ebraccatus. The sequence goes on along the minus strand of NC_091455.1, from coordinate 180,660,952 downwards.
GCAATGTTTGAGTAGGTGATATGTATCAAAGTAATATCCACATCCCAGTAGAACATTACCCAGAACATCACACAGTTTCTTCCCATAGTGCATCCTGGTGTAATTTCTTCTGCAGGTAAGTGATGTATACAAATTCAGCCATCCATTCATCAGGCCATCTTATACCATTGTCCTTTGTAGGTGCCTTTAGGGGTATACAGGGGTCAGCATGGACACTATGACCGGTCAGTGGCAGCAGCCAGCTGTAATGCCGTGTGTGGATTCTGAAAACTCTCTATCATAACTAGCAGTAACTTTACCAGCTATGTGTGCTACAGCAGCTGATCTGCGAGATTGGACTAGACAGGATAACCTCTGCCTGGTGCACAGACACAGCCATCACAGTCTGACCCATCTCACAGTCACGCAGATCCTTACTCTAGTCCATTTTTCTTACTTCCAACACATCAACTTCTGACACTGCTCATTTCCTGCCTCATGCTGCATTCACACTACGAATATTTCAGTCAGTATATGTATATTTCAGTCAGTATTGTGGTCCTCATATTGCAACCAAAACCAGGAGTGGATTAAAAACACAGAAAGGCTATGTTCACACAATGTTGAAATTGAGTGGATGGCCGCCATTTAATGGCAAATATTTGCTGTTATTTTAAAACAACGGCTGTTATTTATCATAGAGGGATATCAGAAGTGGTTTAAAGGGATCTCTCGCCATCCACTTAAAGCGGTACTGCAGCTAAATGTTTTTTTTTCTTTCAAATCAACTTAGAAAGTTCTATAGATTTGTAATTTACTTCTATTTAAAATGTAAAGTCTTCCAGTACTTATCAGCTGCTGTACACCCTGCAGAAAGTGGTGCATTCTTTCCAGTCTGACACAGTGCTCTCTGCTGCCACCTCTGTTCATGTCTGGAACTGTGCAGAGTGGTTGCAGATCTCCATAGAAAACCTCTCCTGGTCTGGACAGTTCCTGAAATGGACAGATGTGGCAGTAGAGAGCACTGTGTCACACAAGAAAGAATACACCACTTCCTGCAGGACATACAGCAGCTGATAAGTATGGGAAGACTTGAGATTTTTTAATAAAAGTTATTTACAAATCTATATAACTTTCTGACACCAGATGATTTGAAAGAAAAAACTTTTCTCTGGAGTTTCCCTTTAAAGCGGATTTCTGGTTTTAACTTATAGAAGTTAAACTTATTGAAATAAACCGTAGAAATAAACCGTAATGCAACCTTCTAATATACTGCATGTATAAATTGTAATCACTGAGTGGAGAGACTAGTTATGTTCTGGCTTGTGATCTGTAAATGTAAACTTGGTAAAGATTATACGCGGTATATGAGAAAGTTTTAAAACTTTTTTATTTGAGAGCTACTGGGCATTATTAACCTGAAACGAGAAAACTAGTAGATTAGGTTATTTTCCTGGACACAACTGCATCCACTTAAAACGACGGCCCAGTTGCATAGTTGTTTGTCATGTTGCTCCTTGGGAAGCCATTAAGCATGTGTGATGAATGAAGAATCTATCACCTAAATTTTCTTTTACTGATTAGAATCGGATACGAAAAATTGTTCTTTCATTCTAATCTGTTTCTATTTTCTAATTGTAATTTTTTTATTTAACTTTTTTGTAAATTGTTATGGAGGCTGCCCCCTGTTCTAAACAGCATTTAGTGACATGCTTTACAGCAAGACTTATGGGCATAGATGACAATACACAGAGTCTGTCCCCTTGAGATGACTGTGAAACATTACTGAGCATGCTCTGTGACCTTTGAGGAGGTAATTTCAAGGGGAGCTACTACTGTCTCCTCTATCTACTTGTGTCGCATGTTGCTGCAATGCTGTACAGATCACTTTGCAGCAGCCTCCTCTTATCAGCACAGACACAACACAAAGTCTCAGCTTAGTTTTTGCTCCAGTGGGGAGAATGTAAACTGAAAGATCTCAGGATTATTTTATAAAATATAGATAGAAAAATTTTAAAATGTCAACAAAAATTCTTTAAAAATATGTTTTACATAGAAACAATATTTAAACAATAAGTTATTTTCTAATGACACATTCTCACATTCTGTGGAAGGTTAACTGGCCTTGGTTTTTCCCTGGTCATTACATTGACTTATAGGGCCTCGTAATATGGTGGTTTCCTTACAGGAACCACCCATTGGCTGGGTCCTTCCCGGAGGGATATCTGGCTAGTTCTGTGTTTTGAGACTCTTCAATGAAGCTCCACAGGCTCTTCTTTTGCATATGTTTCCCAGGGAGCAATGCACCTAGGATGTCACTGCATTGAGCGCTTTAACCGGCAGGATGTCACTGCATTGAGCGCTTTAACCGGCAGCCGGCAGTGTTATCTTTGGCTGGTCTGTTAACGATCTGTTTCTCTCATTCCCTTTAAGGGTTTCTTTTTTCCAGACATATGTACAGTGTTGTGTAAAAAAAACATGTATCCTCCTTTTTTTTATTTCTTTCACATAATTGCTTAATGGTCACAACGAGGCTAGAATCACACATGCACTTTCTTTTTATATCTATACACTTTGAGGGAGATGTAATATTAATATGACGAATGTGCAGAATGACGTCACATGCAACCTGATTATTTATATTTTTATATCCTTATATCTTATTAAGCATACAGCAGTCCTGGCTATTTCAGTAGTAGGTGGACTCCTTGCTATAGAAGAAAATACAATTAATCTAGGAGACAAATATTCATATGAAAGTGTAAACCATGCACCAGTATTCTCATGTATCATCAGTCTTAATTTACAGTCATCTCAGCCTGCCATCATGTTCTTATTGATTCTCTTTATTTCACAGATTATGAAATTCCCCTATATGAGAGGTTTGGTAAAGGAGGAACATTTCCCAGACAATATCACTTTTCTCAGAGTCGGAAGGACTACAGCGATGGTGAGTATGTGCCTGGTCTTGTTATATGCAACTAACGTACATTATTCTATACAAGGTTGGTTTAATTTCATATTGTATTGATCCTTTATTTACGGGTTGTATAATATCATGGAGATAAAGCACATGCCATAGCACATATTTAAAGGGGTTCTCAGGCAAAAAAAAAAAATTTCTTTCAAATCAACTGGTTTAAGATAGTTATATAGATTTGTAATTTATTTCTATTAGAGAAAACTTAAGTCTTCCAGTACTTATCAGCTGCTGTATGTCCTGCAGGAAGTGGTGTTTTCTTTTCAGTCTTACACAGTGCTCTCTGCTGCCACCCCTGTCCAAGACAGGAACTGGCCAGAGCAGGAAAGGTTTTCTCAGGAACCATCCAGAGTAGTAACAAATCCCCATAGAAAACCCCTCCTGCTCTGAACAAATCCTGTTGGACAGAGGTGGCAGCAGAGAACACTGTGTCAGACTGAAATAAAAACACCACTTCCTGCTGGACATACAGCAGCTGATAAGTATGGGAAGACTTAAGATTTTTAAATAGAAGTAAATTACAAATCTACAGTATATAATTTTCTGAAACAAGTTGATTTGAAAGAAAAAGATTTTCACCGGAGTACCCCTTTGAGCTCTGTGTATTGATGAGGATAGATAGACAATAAGTGGATTGATGCATAGTCACCCATATACATTGCATAGTATCATTCATTGATGACAAACTTTACAAACTTATGTACATTAATGTAATGTTAAGGAGATAAGGACTATCATTATGCATTTTGCCTTATAGGTCGGCGAACGTTTCCAAGGAGTTACGGTGCACCTGAAAATATGTTCCAGTTTGGTTCCTGCAGGAAGAGAAGTATGGGGGACAGTCTGATGCAGTTTGATGATCATAGGAAATTGTGGTGGACCAACTCCGAACAAAGCATACCGTTCTTACACTCCTCACAGACTGACCACTGCAACAAATGTAAGCACGGAGAACCCACTGATGCCTGGTACCTGGTACAGCTAAACTGGGCATAGACCATTACAGAGCGATGCTCAGACGGATACAGATGGGCACAGAATTATATAATTTAGATGTGATTTTGTTTCCGTGCATTACAAAGTCACACTGAGGGCATGGAAAGATTAAAAAACTTTTGACATCTAGTGTGATCAGATCCTGACTGATCGATACAGCAAGCAGGGGAAAAGCGCTTCCTAAGCCTTCTCACTGTCCTTGTGGTAGGAGACAAGACGTTCATAGTATGTTTCTATGGGCCCATCTCCTGCAGAGAGGTGCACTGCCAGTATGTCTTCTCATACAAAGTGAATGACAAGGGATCCGCAGCGGATTTCACAGCGTAAAATCTGCTGCCGATACGTTGTGTGTGAAACTGGCCTGAGTATACTGCAATAAAGGAGCCTTCCTGTAATTCATGATAGCCTTGTTTAGGGCTGGATGGATTTCCCAAGTAAACCAGGCTCTTTTTAGTAATCTGATGTAGATATATGTAACTTACCCAATACGTTATGGGAGCTCAGCAAAGCTGTTGGGGTGTGTCCATCAAAATCTATATATAAACTGTACATTGGTGTTCAAGAGTGACCATACCCTTTAAGAACGGATGTAGAAATCAATATAGCAAACTGCACCTTTAGGCTGGGTTCACACTACGTATATTTCAGTCCAGGGGCGTAGCTAATGTCTCCTGGGCCCTGGTGCGAGAGGTCAACTTGGGCCCCCCCCCTTTTCAAGACCAAGACCGATATTACCAATAACACCAGCCTATAGGAAGAGAACATTTTATCACCATACATATTACCACCATACTGTTATTGACCAAATCCTGTACACTGAGACCAATATTACCAGTATATAGGAAGGAAATATTACCGCTACACCACACCCACTACCATCACCACCGTATTGTTACTGACCAAATCCATACTGAGACCAATAAAACACAGTACCAGATAAAAGTAACAAATATTACCACCACATACTGACTAACACCACCGCTGCTACTGAATAATCCACTGTACACAGATCACTATCACCTCATCCAGTCATATAGAGGCTGACCCAGCCCTACACAGGCTCTGTACACCATATACATTATAGTGCAGTTATATCAGGTGACTCACAAGGGGCGTCTTCTCTGATCAGAGTCGTTTTAATTTTCTCCTCCATCCGTCCTGGGCCGTTATGAGAACTTCTCCGAGCCATGAATCCACAGAATCTGCCAGACAAACATATTAGGCTCCTCACTCCATTAGGCACCATCCTCATCTCTCTACTAACTGCACATCTGTATTGGTCCCTATATGCTCTCATTTAGTGGATAGGCTGACACTATGTGATCCCCCTTATAGTATATGCCCCCCTCTGTGTAGCCTCCTTATAGGCCCTCTCCCCCCTTACTTATACCCCCTTATAGATGGCTCCCCTTTCCCCCCTCCTTATAGATGGCTCCCCTCTCCCCCCTCCTTATAGATGGCTCCCCTCTCCCCCCTCCTTATAGATGGCTCCCTTTCCCCCCTGCTTACAGATGGCCCCCCACTCCCCCATAGATGGCTTCCCTCTCCCCCCTCCCTTATAGATGACTTCCCTCTCCCTCCCCCTCCCTTATAGATGGCTTCCCTCTCCCCTCTTCTTAGATGGCTTCCCTCTCCCCCATTATAGATGGCTTCCCTCTCCCTCCCCCCATTATAGATGGCTTCCCTCTCCCCTCTCCCCCATTATAGATGGCTTCCCTCTCCCCCCTCCCCCATTATAGATGGCTTCCCTCTCCCCCATTATAGATGGCTTCCCTCTCCCTCCCCCCATTATAGATGGCTTCCCTCTCCCCTCTCCCCCATTATAGATGGCTTCCCTCCCCCCCCCCATTATAGATGGCTTCCCTCTCCCCCCCCATTATAGATGGCTTCCACCCCCCCCCCCCATTATAGATGGCTTCCCTCTCCCCCATTATAGATGGCTTCCCTCTCCCTCCCCCCATTATAGATGGCTTCCCTCCCCCTCCCCCCATTATAGATGGCTTCCCCCTCTCCCCATTATAGATGGCTTCCCTCTCCCTCCCCCCATTATAGATGGCTTCCCTCCCCCTCCCCCCATTATAGATGGCTTTCCTCTCCCTCCCCCCATTATAGATGGCTTCCCTCCCCCTGCCCCCATTATAGATGGCTTCCCCCTCCCCCCATTATAGATGGCTTCCCTCTCCCCCCCCTCCATTATAGATGGCTTCCATCTCCCCCCCCCCATTATAGATGGCTTCCCTCTCCCTCCCCCCATTATAGATGGCTTCCCTCCCCCTCCCCCCATTATAGATGGCTTTCCTCTCCCTCCCCCCATTATAGATGGCTTCCCTCCCCCTGCCCCCATTATAGATGGCTTCCCCCTCCCCCCATTATAGATGGCTTCCCTCTCCCCCCCCCCCATTATAGATGGCTTCCATCTCCCCCCCCCCCATTATAGATGGCTTCCCTCTCCCTCCCCCCATTATAGATGGCTTCCCTCTCCTCCCTTCTTATAGATTACCCCCCTCCTTTCCTCCCCCTGTGCACAGCAGATAAAAAAAAAAAAACTCACCTGCCATCCGTTCCCACGTCGAACCTCTCGCCTCCTGGTCCTGTCCCCGACTGATGTGCGGCTGCTGGGGGTGTCCCGTCCTATCCCCGGCAGCGCCACGCATCAGTGAACTCCCTGTACGCCGGGGCTGGGACTTTCGGCACAGGAAGCGTCTCTGACGTGCGCTTCCTGTGCCGGAAGTCAGGGCCCCAGCCGGCATAGGGAGCTTACTGATTCGCCGCGCTGCCGGGGATAGGACGGGACACCCCCGGCAGCCGCGCATCAGTCGGGGAACATAGAACTCTTGTGACCGCAAGCAAAATTATGCTTGCGGTCACAAGAGAGTGCAGTGGCAAGGGGGGGCCTCGCGGGCCCCCCCTCATGGCGGGCCGGGTCGCAGCAGCCACTGTTTCAGTCAGTATTGTGGTCCTCATATTGCAACCAAAACCAGGAGTGGATTGAAAACACAGAAAGAATCTGTTCACACAATGTTGAAATTGAGTGGCTGGCCGCCATTTAATGGCAAATATTTGCTGTTATTTTAAAACAACGGCTGTTATATTGAAATAATGGAAGTTATTTACCGTTATATGGCGGCCATCCACTCAATTTCAACATTGTGTGAACAGAGCCTTTCTGTGTTTTTAATCCACTCCTGGTTTTGGTTGCAATATGAGGACCACAATACTGACTGAAATATACGTAGTGTGAACCCAGCCTTAGCTTGGACTGATACAATACTATTACCCAGTGCTATGTTCTGTTTACTGCATTAACTTTCTAAACTACATTTGCTGAATACTTTTTACTACTAAAAGACTGATGCAAGATCAATAATTGGATATCCCAACTTTACATAAGTTTGTAGTACTGATCCTCTCGCCATAGTACCACCTTGTGCACTGTACTATAAAAATAGATTTATTATTTTGATTTCTAAAAAAAGATGGTTGTTTCATTATTATTCTTGTGCTCTATAGATGTCTTTATATTCAGGGTTTGTTAAGTTTCCTAGTATGCAATGAAGAGTGACAAAACAGATGATAACAGATGCACTTATCCCCAATAGCCCCACAGGCTCCTGAGAATTGGCGGCTGGGTAAGCTGCTGGGAAGAGGAGCCTTTGGAGAAGTTTATCTTTGTTATGATGTGGACACCGGTAGAGAACTGGCTGTAAAACAAGTGCCGTTTGATCCAGACAGTCAAGAAACGAGCAAGGTAAAAAGTAATCCCCTTAAAGTGTCCCTGCCATTATATAAACTTTTGACATGTCAAAAGTTTTGATCGGCCGGGGTCTAAGTGTTCAGATCCCAACTAATCTCTAGATATAGCCAGGAGAAGTGTGCAGCTTTGTACTTCTCTCTGCAGCATCCTGCAATCTCTATCTCGCTGCACAAGACAAGCACCAGTATAAGTCTATGGAGCTGGTGCATTGAGATGGATATCACAGCTAGCTGGGGAGTGGAGAGATCAGCTGTGTGCTTCTCCCAGCTCTATGTAGAGATTGATAAGGACTGAACACTCACAGGGACATTTATCAAGATTGGTGGTGTGGGGGGGATGGATGACGCAGCGTGGTCTCCTCCTACGCCTGAATCATGAATTACGCATTGCTTGCAGGTGTAAATCATGATACAAATGTACAACTGGTGGAAGCAGGTGTAGATCTGCTGCACAAAGCAAATGTATTTTAGTAAATCTGGCTGGAGAAAAGGGGACGGGGCTTTAATACTGGCATACTCATACACCAGTCTTGATAAATGTCCCCCATAGAGTCACTACAGACTCCTTAGGTTGACATCACCAATGTGATATGGCTCCCAGCTGCATCCTACATCCCCATCTAGCCTACCAGCCACATCTGTTGTGGTCTCTTTATACCGGGGAAAAATGTGTTTCATTGTGGGGTGCAAGGCCGGGAGAGAGGCAGCAACCAGTCACCTGGGTGGAGAGGTGCCTGTGACTAGTCACGGCTCTCTGCCTGTCAGTGCGCTCTGCGGGGATGATTGACAGGCAGAGAAACCCGTTAGTGGCCTGGTATAAAGCTATCTCGGCAGACGTGGCTGATATGTTAGGGTAGCTGCATACTAGGTCTGTAGGGGCTGATTCTGTTCCCTTTATACCATGCTGATTGGTTCCCTTTAAATTGTTTAGTTGTTACATATAAATTTAATAAAAGTCCTGAAAAATAACTGCTTCTTTATGGGTTTAATAAAATCTCTTTGGTTTGGGTTATAGGAGGTGAATGCTCTTGAATGTGAGATCCAGCTGCTAAAGATTCATAGACATGAAAGGATAGTTCAATATTACGGTTGCTTGCGGGACCCTACAGAGAAGAAGCTCTCCATATTTGTGGAGTACATGCCGGGGGTGAGTTAGACTGTCTGTTATGCTGGTGTGTTATATAGTTCATAATTACCTAAAGCGAACCCGTCATCACTTTCATGCTACCTGAAGCACAGGCAACGTAAAATAGTGACAGGCTCCCTTATTGCAATGGTGTATGGTTCATTCTGAAACCATTTCTGAGGAATCCGGTTATACCATCAGCCCTGCCAGCCTTGATTGATCGATCGCTCCGTTTCGGGTCCATGCAAAGCAGCTCTCTTATGCCTTCTTTTGGAGGTAGGTTTGCATTCAATTCAGTGTCTGACTCAGATAAGAAGCCTTAGGACAGGACTGGGTATGTATGCCAAGCCAGACATCTCCCCATAAGTGTCTACCCATCTGCAGATGGCTGTTTCTGAGTCACTGCCCCTCATCAGTACAGTAGTGTGCAGAGTGTCCTTTTTGTTGTAGGACCAAAGTGATAATGTTTGAATATAGAGAGAGATCTGCCAGTCAATGACTGGAAGATGCCTCTCGATACTGTCCCAATGGTTCGGTACCCTGTTATCGGCCTATTGTTATAAACAAGACTACAGTGGTACCTCGGTTCTCGAACTCAATTGGTTCCGGAAGGCAGTTTGTGAACCAAGCAGTTTGAAAACCGAGCAATGTCTTCCCATAGAAAATAATGTAAATGTGATTAATTGGTTCCAGCAGCCACCAATAATTACCTACAATACTCATTTATTACACTGATAAGTGCTCAGTATAATCACTACAGTACAGTACAGAACAGCACTATACTGTACAGGACATTATACATAAGAAATGTTCATCAGTACCAGCAATTATAGTACAGTAGTCACCAACTCCTCACCCATCCTTTACTGTATAGTGTCCCCCCCATCCAAGCACTGTATGGGAGATGGTGGTGCACTGCCTGTACTACTACTGCACTGTATATGCACTCCAGCAGTCTTATACAGCACTGTACTGTATGTGAAGCCTCACCACTGCTTAACTCGCCAGGTACAACCCACCATCCACCCTCGCAAAAACGTTCGAAAAACGTTCAAAAACCGAGCAAAGTTGGAATTCCAAACACTACTTCTGGGTAAATTTTCGTTCGAATACCAAGCAGTTCGAGTTCCAAAGCGTTCGAAAACCGAGGTATAACTGTACTCAAAAACACTGCAGTTTTTAAGTGTTAAACAAACACCACTGTAGTAAGGGATCCTGTCCTTGTTATACTCTGCCTATGGTTCAGGCAGCAAACAAAGTGATGACAGATTCCCTTTAAGTTGGCCATATGCATTAGATAGCTGTCAACAGAATGTTAGTTGGGCTAATAGCTATATCTGCCGATCCCCAATACAATGAATGGATAGTATTCTGCTGCCAGACTCCCCTGGCAGTATTTTTTACCCCCTTTCCCCGAGAACAAAAGGATCAGGCATTGTATAATCCAGCTGCCCGATCCCTCTTGTTGGCTAGCCTACTGAAATTGGAGTGTTTGGCTGACAGTAATCTGATGTATATGGCCGGCTTTACGAATGGTAATAATGTATACAATATCATAGGACAGCTTTTTTAAGCAGCTAAGGCTGGGTTCACACTACGTTTTTGCAATCCATTTTTTGCAAAAAACGGATGAAGAACTGATGAAAAAAACAGATGCATCTGTGTACATCCGTTTTTGCCATTGACTTCCATTACAAAAAAAAAACAAAAAACGGATCAAAACGGATCCGTCTATTTTTACGGACACAAAAATGAGGCCGACCACGTTTTTGTGTCTGTCCAAAAAAATGGATCACTTTTTTTTTTTTATAATGGAAGTTTTAATGCAAAAACAGATCTAAATGGATGCACACATATGCATCCGTTTTCTCTATCCGTTTTTTGCAAAAAACGAATTGCAAAAAATGGATTGCAAAAACGTAGTGTGAACTCAGCCTAAGACTCCGGCACGCAGATAGTTTAGCTGATACGACCACTGAATCTATGTTCCTCACAATAATCTTGGCAAAAGTAATTATTGGCCACTAGGGAATATTTCTCTACTCATTAGGTTTATGGCACTTGAAAATGGAAACTTGCCCATGTGGCCGGTCTCATGCTGCACTTCAAAAGCATGTACTTTCCATTAAATGATTACTTAACTACTACCCCATAAAACTGCAATATCTGTATCCATTAGACAGATCCCAAAGAGTAAACAGGATGCTGAAAAGTGTACAAAGAATCTGCTCATTGTAGACAATCTCATTGTTTGGCGTGCCACCGAGGATATGTGTCAGAACCAGGGCTTTACCATCAGAAATGTTCATTTTCTGTAAGTGTTTTGCGAGTTCTAGATTTTATGATATTTATAATTTTTTTTGTTCTTTTATAGGGCTCTATTAAAGATCAGCTAAAAGCATATGGTGCACTAACAGAGAATGTTACCCGGCGATATACGCGACAGATTCTTCAAGGAGTTTCATACTTACATAGCAATATGATTGTACATAGAGATATTAAAGGTGAGGTTACACACGGATTTGGATTGGCCTTACAATGACCTAGGAAGTAGTTTATTATGTGGACATACAGTAGTTACATATAGTACTTCTTTAGTGAATATGTAGCATCGTCATGAAGTTTTGATCATACGTACAGCTTGGGACTGTTTACGGAGAAGTCCGGCGAAACTTTTTATTAAAGTATTTTATTGCCCCTCAAAAGTTATACAAATCCCCAATATACACTTATTACAGGAAATGCACATAAAGTGCTTTTTTCCCTGCACTTACTACTGCATCAAGGCTTCACTTCCTGGATAACATGGTGATGTCACGACCCGACTACCAGAGCTGTGTGGACTGTATGTATACATACATATGTAGTGAGCTCTGCATAGTTGCAACTGAGAAGAGGCAGAATGTACGGCATGGAAAACAACAGGCTGCCTCTTCCACTTAAACTTTATGGCAACATCTTAAAACCATAGGGGTCTTAGCCATCAGACCCTCATCCCCAGCATATTTCATACATATCTTGCAGGTATTCCCCCTTTAACTCTATGACCTATTTCACATGAGCATATTGGTATAACTATGGATGTTTCATGGTTGAAATACCATTAGGTCAGTCAGTTTTGCATCCGTATCGCTCCACAGTAAATACTGACGGACTGTCAGAAAATTTTATTACACTAAAAAAAAAAAAAAAAAAAAAAGATGATAATACTGTTCAGATATAGATGAGTCCTTATCTTAATCCTTCTCCGGATCTCTAAGGAGCCTATTACATGACCCGGTGCTTACTGTAAACAATCTCATAGATAGGCATTTGTTTAAAGCGAACCCGTAACCATGTAAATGCTACCTAAACTATCTGCATAATGTTATATACCAGGAGCTGAGCGGATTGTTATATATCTTTATGGAAACAGATTCATTATAACTTGTAATTTATTAATAGAAATCTCTGATGTTTCCATGTTAATGAGTCCAGTCCATTGAGTGACACCGCCCCCAGGACTCCTTTACTCCTTAATTTATACTGAATCTTTTCCCACAAAGTTATATATCAATCTGCTCAGCTTTTCCTGCTCTATAACAACATGACAATAGATTAGATAGCATTGTCTTGGTGACAGGTTCCCTTTAAAGAGTCTACGAAAAAGCTCAACCACCTTGCAGGGAGGGCCTCACTAACAATGGACCTTTTCTTCCACCATTGGTTGACTGCACATTATGTTACACGGGAAAATGTGCGGCTTATGAGCAATGTGTTAACAACTCCTACTACTTACATGTATTTCTGTAATGGCCGCTATAACCTGATGCAGATTTGGATTCAGTGTAGAAATGCAATGAGATACAAGAAGCCATTGCAGACAAGAGAGATACCACAGGAAGGCTGAGTTCATGAGATAAAATTCAGTCTCGCTGAGCTGTGCTGAACTATGGCTTCTTGCCTGGTTGTTTCCTGGATTTCCAAAGCGTGTACTAGCCTACAACAATGCAAGAGACTGGATTATCTTCAGAACAAGTTATAATACAGCTGTTTTATCCATTGTTTGCAGGTGCCAACATTTTAAGAGACTCAGCTGGGAACGTAAAACTTGGTGACTTTGGGGCCAGCAAACGTATCCAAACCATCTGTATGTCTGGGACCGGAATAAAATCTGTGACAGGGACCCCATACTGGATGAGTCCAGAGGTGATCAGCGGAGAGGGATATGGCAGGAAAGCGGATGTGTGGTAGGTATTGCTGATAAATCCCTGATGAGAGATTTGTGAGAGCGCTGGGAGAATTACGCTCATGAATAGGAACAGAGTGTCCGCACGGCAGAAGTGTTCACGTCACATATATTTATATAGACAGATCCAATATGTGACAAAAAAAAACAAAAAACAGAACTACAAGGAAAACAAATACACGTAAATGCCAGTGAAAATTCTATAAGACTTAGACTGAAATTGTCCTTGGATCTCAAGGTAAAATTGATGGCTGATTTATTTTAAAGGAGAAAATATGTTTTCAGATCAACTGGTGTCAGAAAGTTATACAGATCTGTAAATTACTTTAAAAAAAACAAAAAAAAAAACTCTTCCGGTACTTATCAGCTTCTGTATGCTCTGCAGGAAGTGGGGTTTTTTTTAAATATGACACAGTGCTCTGTTTCCTCCTCTGTCCACGACAGGAACTGTCCAGAGCAGGAGAAGTTTTTTATGGGGATTTGCTACTGCTCTGGACAGTTCCTGACATGGACAGAGGTGGCAGCAGAGAGCACTGTGTCAGACTGGAAAGAAAACACCACCTCCTGCAGGGCATACAGCAGCTGATAAGTACTGGAAGACTTTAGAATTATTTTTTTTTGTTTGTTTTGTAGTAATTTACAAATCTGTATAACTTTCTGCTACCAGTTGATTTAAAAAAATCTTCATAGTACCATTTTAATTGAACTAATACATGGTGAATTACTAGTCACAATTAGTTTAGTTGTGTTCTTAAAGCAGAAGTCCATCGAAAATTTTTATTAAAATATTGTATTGCCCCCCCAAAAGTTATACAAATCCCCAATATACACTTATTACGGGAAATGCTTATAAAGTGCTTTTTTCCCCTGCACTTACTACTGCATCAAGGCTTCACTTCCTGGATAACATGGTAATGTCACTTCCTGGATAAAATGGTGATGTCACGACCCATCTCCCAGAGCTGTGCGGGCTGTGGCTGCTGGAGAGGATAATGGCAGAGGGATGCTCAGTGTCCCTCCAGTGCCCTGTGTCCCTCATGTCCCCCTGCCTTCATCCTCTCCAGCAGCCACAGACCACACAGCTCTGGGAGTCGGGTCGTGACATCACCATTTTATCCAGGAAGTGAAGCCTTGATGCAGTAGTAAATACAGGGAAAAAACACTTTGGGGGAGATTTATCAAACATGGTGTAAAGTGAAACTGTCTCAGTTGCCCCTAGTAACCAATCAGATTCCACCTTTCATTTTCATTTTCAGTTTCACCTTACACCATGTTTGATAAATCTCCCCCTTTATGTGCATTTCCTGTAATAAGTGTATATTGCTGATTTGTATAACTTTTTGGGGGCAGTACAATACTTTAACAAAAATTTTCGCTGGACTTCTTTAAGTCGAGGATCGTTTATAGTACTTAGACTTAAAGAAAGGCAGTGCTGGTTCATAATCCTGGGCGCCACTTCTGTCTGTTATATGCCAAGAGAACATTTTCTGGCTGGATTTCCACTTTAAGGCTAGGTTCACACACAGTATTTTGGTTAGTATTTGGAGCCAAAATCAGGAGTGGAATCGACAGAGAAAAATGATAATGGAAAGATATGCATGGTTTTTGCGTTTTCAACCTACTCCTGGTTTTCGTTGAAAAAATACTGACTAACATACTGTGTGTGAACATAGCCTAAAGAGGTTTTATAGGCTTTTAATGAATTGATCATGATCATTGATCATCTGAACCCATAAAAGTTATATTAACCCTCTAAAGTTAAAAAAAAACCAAAAAACCTCAGTTTGATTGAAATGTTCTTTTTGTGTTCTAGGAGCGTAGCCTGCACAGTTGTGGAAATGCTCACCGAGAAACCCCCATGGGCAGAATATGAAGCAATGGCCGCCATTTTCAAAATTGCCACTCAACCAACAAAACCAAAGCTTCCGGAAAGTGTTTCAGACTCTTGTAGGGACTTCATGAAACAAATATTTGTGGAAGAAAAACGGAGGCCCACGGCCGAGGAACTTTTAAGGCATCCTTTTGTTAGTCATAGTATTTAAAAAAAAAAAAATCTTATCACTGTAGAAAATGTAAACCAAATGAAGGATTATAAAATGCACAGAAGAGCCCTCGAAGACATCAGTGTCTGTACTGCTTGCATTCCTCTAGAGGCCAAAGCGGATCAACCCTGGGAATATCCGTTTCTAGACTCGTCTGCGGCTTCTTAAGACACCAATGATGGAGAATGTATGGTATCATCAACATACTGCAACGATTAATAGAAGATCTATTGAGCAATATCCCAGGAAGGACGGGACTCACCAGACCCAAGAACTTTTACTTCCCAAACTATAGTATGTTTCCAATTAAAGTGGTCTGCAATAATGATCAAACGCTATTGGTGCCTATAAAGCAGCGATGAGCAACAGCTGGGCCTTGGATGGTGTGCCAATGGTTAGGAGATGCATTGTAGTTGTTCCAGGCTCAGTAGGTCTCTTATCGAGACATCTTCCCACAGTGATTGTCTCATTATTATCTAGACAGTTTATAAGATCTCGAGTTTTGACTAGGAATCATAAAAGACGGAGGATGGCACCGCTGCAGCCTGCAGAAGGGGAGGTTTTTTTTACTTCAGTTTTTATTGTCAGAAAATACTGATGGTTTCCTGAAGCCTCCTGAAAGGCTTCCTGATCAGCATTTTCTGACTGTAAATGCTGCCACAGACACAGGCCTTATTCTGAGCTGTGGGCGGTACCACTCATTGATTGACAGATAACTATCTATGTCCACTCATTCAGGGAAGGCTGTCAGTCCCTATGGGACCACCCACAGCACTCAGCTCAGAATGAGCAGGAGTTTGAATGAATATATAAAAAGTTCTTTCCCCACAAAGTTATAAATCAGTCTGCTCAGCTCTTCCTGCTCTATGACATGTTACCTGCAGCTCTGACAGCACGTTCAATGTGACATGGGGGTTCTTGTTTTTAAGAATTCCCCCATGGTAATCTTGCTTGCAGCGATTACCATAGGAAAAAGGTCTAAAAGACCTCCTAGACATTAGTAGGAACACGTGAAAATATGTAATGTCTATGGGAGATGTTAGTGATTTCATTGTCCTAGCTATATGACGACTGGGAGATATGCGGAGCCATCAGATTCTTATATCTATTATTATAATGTATTGTATTCTATTGTTTGTATTATTGTGTCCCAATGCTCCTTGACAGTTACTCTTTTTGGTTTCCATATATTAATTTAGGTGGTTTGTAACCAATCTTTAGGCTACTGTATCAATAGACATCAATCTTTGGCCCCCTTCACACGTCTGCGGACTTTTTTTACGGTCAGGAAACACTGATTAGGAAGCCTTTCAGGAGGCTTCAGGAAACTATCAGTAAAGAGGAGGAAAAAAAAAAGCTATACTCACCTGCTGCAGTGATGCTCCACTTGAGTTGAGGAATAGAGCACTGCATTTAACTGATTAGGAACATGTAGTTCAAGGCACTTGCCTGGGCACGGGCCTTGTCTGCCAAGCAGTGCTTCTGAAATTCTGAACAGTTTCTGGACAGAATTCTTGTTCCCCCCATAGGGTAGATTTACACATCATCTTTTTTTGATTGTTCGACAGCCATTCTTTTGGACATCTGTCATTTTTTAGGCTTAATAATGTTTATTTTGCAATGATGTCCGTGATTTCAAAATAACGGACATTATTTGGCCTAAAAATTATTTGGCCTAAAAAAGATGGTGTTTGAACCTTGCCATAGGGTGCTATGGGGCATCCATGCTGGAATTCCTGACAATTATACATCATTTCTTATAATTTCCCGGCACGGACATCCTTAGTACCTGGGTCAGAAAATTTTCCTGACATGTGAAGGGGGGGCCTCTGTCAGCAGATCCTGATGTGTTGTGGGATCTATAATTCTCCTATGAATATGAGAAAGAACACCCGATTTTCTTTACTTGAGGGAAAGGAGAGTCACCTGTGTTGCCATTTTTTCTTAACCAATACTCATGTTACCAGATGTGTTTGAATAATAGTAAGTTAACCCCAATGGATAACCCCATTGTCTCTTGTGGAGGGCACTGACTGCTGCACACACCATTGGCTTTGTGTTGCTCACTGCTGCTTTACTGCATCAAATACTTTATTACCTTGTACTGAATACAGTTTATTTTTTCATAAACCTCTAACATAGAGTTCCATACATTTTTTTTAAATTGCATATTAAATCCTGAACCTGTTTATATTTGTAATACTGTTAAATAAGGACCAGCAAGTATTTTCAGAAAAAAATAAAAAAAAATTCTTATTTAATAGGACACATCAAAAAAAGTCTAATGTGTATTTGCCTGTGTTAGGGAAGACTGTAATTTTTTTTTCTTGTTAAAGGGGGTTTCCATCTATAATATAAGAAATGGTCATGTACTTGTAAGAGCAATGGACAACGTATAGCATGGAGAAGGGGGACATTCACTTAAATAACACACATTACTAGGTTGCATAACTTTGTAATGTGTGTTGTTTAGTTAATAAATGCCGAGCACCGCACTACCACTTTAAGAGTCACCGCTAAACCCTGGAATAAGACACTCTCACAAGCATACCTCAAATATGTCCTCTGCTGCTGCTGAAGAGAAACCCTGAAAAACAGACTGAGAATAATGTGTATTATACTGGCTGTCAGGTGTGTATTAAACAACAGGAAAGATTTATCTGACAGATTTTTAAAGCCAAAGCCACGAACAGACTATAAACAGAGAACAACTCATAAAGGAAAGACTGAGATCTCTCCTCTTTTCAAATCCATTCCTGGCTTTGGCTTAAAAAAAATCTGTCAGATAAATCTCTCTGTGTAAACGCACCATAAGGATCTGTTCCTTACCACTGATGGGATGTAGCCGCCTCTGGAGCAGCCGCTATTTGCTATCACTGGAAAGGACCCCTTTTGCCCCCTAGTGGTCAGCTCCTGAACACATGTAAAGTTACCAGTGAAGAGCATAGTGCACCTCTGGGTAAGGGTCCATTTACACAGAAAGATTATATGACAGATTATCTGCAAAAGATTTGAAGCCAAAGCCAGGAATGGATTTGAAAAGAGAAAAAAATCTGAGGCTTTCCTTTATGACCTGTTCTCTGTTTATAGTCTGTTTCTGGCTTTGGCTTCAAATCTTTGGCAGATAATCTTTCTGTGTAAATGGTCCCTAAGGGCCCTATTACATGCAAAGATAATTGTGTAAAAACTTGTTATATCGCTTGAATTTAAGCGATAATCTTTCCATGTGTATGCAGGCACATGTGTCATTGATCGCATCTTTTAAGCTGACCATAAAATTGTTGTTAGAAGTGTTTGCACGTCTTTCCATGTATGTGCACGTTGAGATCGTTTGTATACTTAAGTGTACAAATGATAGTAATTATGATCATCCTAACTAACGACTATTGTTCTGTATATTATGGTGAATGATTTCAGGTCAGCTATCACCTTTTGCCCCCTAGTGGTCAGGTCCTGAACCTGAGTAGTATTTCACCTGTTCAAAGTGAATTGGCTATTTATTGCTCTCCATAAAGCTGTTCATATATATTTTAGTTTTTTTTTATGTTCTTTTACTACAAATTTCGTGAAATTGCATCAAATGATGCTATTTTAGCGCAAATGTGCAAAAAAAAAAAAAAAAAGCCATGTGTGAACACGGCCTAAGGACCTACATGACCTATAGCGTACGGGTATGACATGGGTGCCTGTGACCAGATGACCCATGATGTACCTGTATGCCATTATTTCCTATGGAGCTATCAGCAGCCGGGCCCTCACCGCTAATGACAGGCTGCAGCGTTAAAGTGTAAGTGACAGGAGCAGCTTCTGTCACTTACCGAACAGAACCCCCGCAGTGTGATTGAGGGGGTCCCAATTGCTTTCCTGAACTGCCAGAGAAGTTACCTCCATGCAGTCCGATTGGGGATCTTCTCAAACAGCCTGCCTCATGTAGGCTGCATGAGAGGAGCCCTGATTATACTGATCAATGCTTTGCATTTGCATGGCATTGATCAGTGTATGCAATCCAATGATTGCAGGTAAAGGTCCTCCAGGGGGGACTGAAAAAATGTAAAAATAAAAATATTTTTAAAACTATGCAAAAGCCCCTCCCCCAATAAACGTTAAAATCACCCCCGATCCCATTATACAAATAAAACATGTAAAAATAATTCAATAAATAAATATATTATATACCTTGGCGTGCGTAATTGTCCAATAAAACAAAATCCTATACGGTAAGCTGTGTAAACGAAAGACGGGAAGGGGGGGGAGCCAGGATTGCTGAGTTTTTGTTACCTTATGTATAAAAAAAAAGTAATAAAAAGTGATCAGAGCGTCCAATCTACACAACTATGGTATTAATAATAACTAGAGATCATGGCGCAAAAAACAATGTCCCATACAGCTCCGTAGGTGAATAAAATAAAACCGATATAGGAGGCATTATAGGGCCATTTTACCCATAATTATTTGCAAAAAAACCACAAAAACGTTTTACGTAAAAAAGAAAAGCTATGAAAACCTGCATTTGGCCTTGTTCAGACTGATGTATAGCTGAAAGATATCGTATCAGTTTTACCAAAACCCCCCAAAAGTTATAAAATTGCATTTTTTTTCCATTTTCACCCCATAAATAATATTTTTGCGGTTCCGTTGTCCATTTTATGGGAGATTGAATGGCGCCATTACACAGTACACTTGTTCCTGGAAAAAAAGCCCTGTAGATGGAGAAATAAAGCCGCCATAACTTGAAAGGCGAGGAGAAAAAAATGAAAATTGGCGCCCTCATTTAGGCCATTTTGGCTAAAGATTTGTAATTAACTTCTATTTAAAAATCTCAAGTTGCACAGTACTTATCAGCTGCTGTATGTCCTGCAGGAAGTGGTGTATTCTTTACCGTCTGGAAAGCAGGAGAGGTTTTCAATGGGGATTTGCTACTGCTCTGGACAGTTCCTGGCATGGACAGAGGTGGCAGCAGAGAGCACTGTGTCAGACTGGGAATAATTTGAAAGTGGATTTAAAATATTTTTTGCTGGAGTACCCCTTTAAGAGGTTAAAGATTAGCTGAGTGTACAGCAATCACTCCCCTCAGCTTCTTCTCCCACTCCGCCCTCTGTCCCCAGCACACACCTGTACACCCAGTCACTCCTCCCCGCCTCTCCACTCTGTCCCAGCTCAGTAACCCGTCCTGTACCTTCATGATAGTCACATGACTCGGGCCGCTCACGTGACCGTGTGACGTCACAGCACTGGCTTCTGCCCTAGGAAATAGCGTGTATCGCGGCGCTGTGACAGGTCGCTGCTCAGCCTCCCATCTGCCTGCAGCATGCATAGAGTACGGGTGGTGCTGGGACATCTCCCGGGGGCTCCCAGGGGGGTTCGGGCTGAGGCCACCTCGGCCACCTCGGACCGCTCTCAGGACATTGTGGTGGTGCACGGCAGGAGGACTCCAATCTGCAAAGCCAAGAGAGGGGGCTTCAAGGTACCGCAACTCTATCAGACCTGTCCGGGGCATCCTGGCTCACTTGGGCATTGCGCATGCGCCCTTTTAGTCTCTACATTTGAAATGTCGCTCTCAGCTGTTGCAAAACAACAACTCCCATCATGATTGGAGATCATATGGGGAGTATACAGGAGAATTTATGCGGAGTATATAGGAGATTATATGGAGAGTATATAGGAGATTATATGGAGAGTATATAGGAGATTATATGGAGAGTATATAGGAGATTATATGGAGAGTATATAGGAGATTATATGGAGAGTATATAGGAGATTATATGGAGAGTATATAGGAGATTATATGGAGAGTATATAGGAGATTATATGGAGAGTATATAGGAGATTATGTGGAGAGTATATAGGAGATTATGTGGAGAGTATATAGGAGATTATATGGAGAGTATATAGGAGATTATATGGAGAGTATATAGGAGATTATATGGAGAGTATATAGGAGATTATATGGAGAGTATATAGGAGATTATATGGAGAGTATATAGGAGATTATATGGAGAGTATATAGGAGATTATATGGAGAGTATATAGGAGATTATATGGAGATTATATGGAGAGTATATAGGAGATTATATGGAGAGTATATAGGAGATTATATGGAGAGTATATAGGAGATTATATGGAGAGTATACAGGAGATTATATGGAGAGTATACAGGAGATGATATGCGGAGTGCTCCCTTATTACCAATAATATCAGGAAATTATGAATTCTCTTTCCTGTAGGAGACAACACCCGATGAGCTGCTGTCGGCCGTGATGTCGGCCGTTCTGAAGGATGTGAACCTGAGGCCGGAGCTGATAGGGGATATCTGTGTAGGTAAGACCCACCACATGAAGGATGGAGCCTCCTTGTAATAGATCTACATTACATCTACCTGGCGGACACTATGGGGAAGGCCTTCCACCCCTCCATTGGGATTACTGGCTGTTGCCTATTACAGTAAGGGCCTGTTCACACGTAGCAACGGTGGTGGAATTCCGCTGCTTTTGCTCCATGTGAACTGGCACTAAAGCTGGGTAAAACTGGCACTAAAGCTGGCTGCACATTGTGTCAGATCACATGTTGTATGTGACGTATACTGTGGCGTCCTGGCTGTGGACCAGTTCAGACTGTTCTTCTGGTGACTATATTCAGGCCATTTCTCACATGTATACATATAGCAGGACTCAAACCCAGCAGTCCATGTATATAAACCTATACGTGTAGGGAGCGGCCTGAATATAGTCCCTTATAGACGACATGTCGGCCATTAGACTGAAGCAGCTGTCCGTATGCTATGGTATAGGTTGGCATCACTTTTTGACAGGATGCTGATGTAAACCTATAATGTACCTGCTGAGCGCAGAGTAAACCCAGCCTAACCGTGTGTTATCACCCCTCATTGGTACGTCATGTTTGATGCTGTGTTCCATCATGTAGTTACATTGATTAGAAACAAAAAGGAAAAATTGGCAGCACCTCTATGCCTCTGCCTGTGGCTAAAGTACAGACAAAAATATAGAAAGTGCAACAGCAACCTACAGGTGCAAGCTCTTACCATATATACTCCCCCCGGTGAAGACACAATAAAAACCTGCTCTGTAGATATTGAAAAATGTAGTTACATTGATATCTGCAGCATCAGATCTGTGTGAATTGACCCTGAGTGGAAGCTACTGGTGGGGATAGAGGCGGACTCGGCCCAGTGCAGGTTACTGTAGTGCTGCTTGCTCTGTATAACAAAGGTTGCACTTTTACCTTTACCATCCTATTTGTATTACTCTGACACATCTTTGCAGTTTATGGACTACACTTGTGGACTCTTTTATGGGTCCCTATGAATGTATATTGTTTGTTCTCCTGCCCACTTGCAGGCTGGTGTGTTCTATAATTTTTCATGTAAATTCTCCAATATACAAACTGTTTCACACAAAAAAAAAAAAAATACTTCTTACCTGCTCACTAATACATCTACACCAGGACTGTGATGTGTTCAGATACGCCCTTCTCCTGTATGATACCCATGTAATCCTGATACTTAGCACTGTGTTCCTGAGGCTGGGGCACATGCTTTTTGTACCTAATATTATACATATAAAGCTTCAGTAGGTGTTGGCTCGACTCCTTTGCCAGTGCTAGAACCTCAACCTGGCATCATAAAGATATGTAGATTTATAATTCACTTCTATTTAAAAATCTTAAGTCCTCCAGTACTTAGTACCAGTACCAGCTGCTGTATGTCCTGCAGGAAGTGCTGTATTCTCTCCAATGTGACACAGTGCTCTCTGTTGCTGCCAGCAGTAGCAAATCCCCATAGAAAACCTCTCCTGCTATGGACAGAGGTGGCAGCAAAGAGAGTACGCCACTTCCTGCATTACATACAGCAGCTGATAAGTACTGGAAGGTTTGAGATTTTTAAATAGAAGTAAATTACAAATCTGTGTAACTTTCTGATATCAGTTGATTTGAAAGAAAAAAAAAAGTACCATTTGAAAGTGTCCCTGTCATTTAAATCATCTTTTGACATGTCATGCAGACTTATCAAAAGTATGGGGTCTGGGCGTACAGACCTGACTGATCAAAAGGTCTCTGTCAAAAGTTATGTGAAATGACAATGACACTTAAAGGGAGTCTGCCCAGAACACTCTAAGGAGAGCTTCCTTGCCCCTCCTCTCTAAAATATATATAGCACATGGTCAGACTATGTGCATAAGTAGACATGATCCCTGGAAAGGAATAATGTTACATCTATGTGCACTGGCATCGTACAACCAGATAGTGACCATCCTATGCCCAGGACTAACTTGGTTCAGTGGATGGAAGGACCTCATAGCAATATCACATACTCGGCCCATCATAGAGATGAATCTGATGCTGTACATGTGTCTCAAAGCAAGAGAAGAACTACAAGCTGTAAATGACGGCCATTGTTTTTAAGTATTTATAGATTGGGAAGATGATAAGCAACAATCAGAATGAATTGAATTGAAGTTTGTAAAAGCATTTTAAGGAGGAGGAAACAAATCTATTAATGCAAACTTCTCAGTACTGACCGATTTTTCTCGTTTTAGTGGTATTCCAGAGACTGTACCCCTATCTACTGTGAACAGGCAGTGCTCATCTGGCCTGCAAGCTATCATCAACGTAGCCGGTGAGTTTGATTGAAATCTCTGATGTTTCTATGGTAAAGAGTCCAGTCCATTGAGTGACACCGCCCACTGGACTCCTTAACCCAGAATGGTCAGGGATGCAAGTCAACATGTTACAAGTTATACTAAATCTTTTCCCACAAAGACCTATATCAACCTGCTCAGCTTGTCCTCCTCTATAACATAATGGCGATAGATTACATAGTATTGTGTAGATGACAGGTTCCCTTTAAATGTTAAATGTGCATACTGGTCCCTAGCATGAAACACTATGTAAAATCTATGCCACAGATGTCAAACTCAGGCTCTCCAGCTGTTGCAAAATTACAATTCCCATCATGCCTGGAGAGCCAAAGTTAAAGGGGTTGTCCGGCGATAAAAAATTATTCACAGAATAACACACATTACAAAGTTATACAACTTTGTAATGTATGTTATGTCTGTGAATGGCCCCCTTCCCCGTGTTTCCCCCCACCCACGCTAGACCCGGAAGTGTGGTGCATTATACTCACCGCATATCGTGTCGTCCACGGTCTCCGATCGTCAGCAGTGACGTCTTCTTCGGGAGCTTGGCGGATCTTCCCGAGTGCCGGCCACCCTCTGCAGCGTCATCCGAAGCTCAGCCGCGATTGGCTGAGCATAACTGTGCTCAGCCAATCGCGGCTGAGCGGCTGATGACGCGGCCACGTCATCAGCTGCTCAGCCGCGATTGGCTGAGCACAGTTATGCTCAGCCAATCGCGGCTGAGCTTCGGATGACGCTGCAGAGGGCGGCCGGCACTCGGGAAGATCCGTGGCCTCCCGAAGAAGACGTCACTGCTGACGATCGGAGACCGTGGACGACACGCGACAGGTAATGTATAGCGCACCACACTTCCGGGTACACGGGTGGGGGTGGTGGGACACGGGGAAGGGGGCCATTCACAGACATAACATACATTACAAAGTTGTATAACTTTGTAATGTGTGTTATTCTGTGAATAATTTTTTATCGCCGGACAACCCCTTTAAAGCTTTGACTGTCCAGGCATGATGGGAATTGTAGTTTTGCAACATTTGAAGGGCCTGAGTTTGACACCCCTGATTATACAATGGTGTATCTACTATGTTGTAAGGTTGCATATGACCCATGAGGATACACTAATATAAGGTGGAGTACATATAATGAAGTAGAGACCCTTCTATTTTATCAATCTCTTACATATACTGTATTGGTTCAGTAGCTCAGTGGTTACATGACAATATATATGTATTCTTACAGGTGGCATCAGAAATGGTTCATATGACATTGGATTGGCATGTGGGTAAGAGGAATACTTTGACCTAGTAATGTAGTGACTGTAGAAGCTGCTATTCCAATGTATAATGAAGAAAAGTTTTTTCTTCTCGCAATTTTATCTGAATAATTACCCTTGTTCACCGAGTTGCATGTAAGTGTGGGGCACTTTAAATTTAGGCTATGTTCACACTACGTACAGTATATGTCCGGGCGCATATTTTTCGCGGCCGGACATATACGTGTAAAACTCCGGCCGGGATTTACACAAGTTGCGTCTGGCTACGTACGGTCAGCGAACTTATGCCCGTAAGCTACGTACGCTTCCCGAGCGGCGTACGTAGCGATCTGACAGCGGTATTTTACTTGGATATCTTCGGCTAGCCCCGGACACCCCACAGAACCTTTTGGATCGGCAAATCAAGGTGTAAAAAATAAGAAATTACCACTCCGTACAGGACCGCATGTTACGCTACGGGCGTAAGTTACAGCATTTCCGTCCCGAAACAATGGTCTGGTTCATTTTTTACGGCGCGGCATACGATCCTGGCGTAAGTTCTTACGTAGTGTGAACTGTGCAGCCGTAGATCTATACTTTCCATTGTACGCAATCTCCGGCCGCTCATTCACGGAACGCGCTACGTCCGGAGACTTGCGTAGTGTGAACCTAGCCTTAGGCTGGGTTCACACTACGTATATTTCAGTCAGTATTGTGGTCCTCATAGCAACCAAAACCAGGAGTGGATTAATAAACACAGAAAGGATCTTCTCACACAATGGTGAAATTGAGTGGATGGCCGCCATATAACGGTAAATAACTTCCATTATTTCAATATAACAGCCGTTGTTTTAAAATAACAGCAAATATTTGCCATTAAATGGCGGCCATCCACTCAATTTCAACATTATGTGAACATAGCCTTTCTGTGTTTTTAATCCACTCCTGGTTTTGGTTGCTATGAGGACCAAATATAGCCTCAAATATACGTAGTGTGAACCCAGCTTAATACTGTATGTAACGCTACAGAACTTCTAACGCTAACTTGTAACGCTAACTTCTGCTCTGATCAAAGGTTGCCTGATGCTTTCTTGCACAAGAGCTTCTCCATTGTTGGCTTTAATATATCATGGTCAAAGGTTACTGTGTCTGGAGGTTGAATAGCAAAGTCGAGAGCAGATAACATGTCGCTGTTTCCCACAGCTGTCTTGTCTCTGTTATACAGTGAGACGAGGGGCACTTTGTTGCTTAAAGGGGAACTATCATTATATACTATACTTGTAGCGCTGGTCTTCTTTTTTTTCTCTAGGTCCCGCCTTTTTGGAGGTTTATGCATATGCATAGTAGGCGTCACTGAAAGAGGTGTCGGACGGGCAAAGGGGGCGCTCTTTATGGCTGAGGAACGCCCCCAGTGCTCCTTACTAGCTGATTTACATATTTACTTTCAATCTGACTTCTCCAAAACAGCGGGATCTAGGGAAAAAAGAAAACCGGCGCCACAAGATTAAGTACACAGCAGCAGGGGGATATCGGAAGGTTCATTTGCTGATAGTTCCCCTTTAAATTCTTCCATAAAGCCAATATGATTTTTTTTTCCCCCCTATAATTTTCTGAAAATCACAAAAGTGAAGTTGCGTAAAGTTTTCCTGTAATGCAATAAAGTTGTTTTTGGGTTGAAGCCAAAAAATTAAAACGAATCCATGTAAATGGTCGACACTACAGATGTATGAAGTAATTCCTTATGCAGTTTTAGGTCACAGGAGTATTGTTACAGGCTGAGCCGGTTATTATTACTTTTATTTCAGGATGGAATCCATGAGCCTCAGAAGCGTGGGAAATCCTGGAGACATTAGTCCCCGTACTGTGGATGACAGTAAAGCCAGGGACTGCCTGATCCCCATGGGGTAAATAACTGATTGTAAAATAGGTGCTGGAAATACACAGATATGCACAATATGCACACTAGTCATTGTTTTGTGATGGGTTTTCAGCTTTTTATTATCCCAGTGCATCTAAAAAAAAAAACAACACATTTTTGTGTCCACAAGAATTAAGATGGCCATAAATTGATAGAAAGCTGTGTATTAGTGTGTATATAGAGCTGTCAATCACGTGCAACTGCCCACATGACTAGTCAGCCCAGGATGTGCAGAGATTTACATGAATAAATGAAAGTTATCCTGAAACTAGTCCCACAAAACTTTAAAGTGGTACCTTGGTTTAAAAGTTACTTGGATTAACAGCGTTTTGCAAGAAGAGCTCACAGTTTTTCAAAATTGTCACTTGGTTTAAGAGCATTGCTTTTGTTTAATAGCTCTCTCTACTGGGTGGGATCGGGAGTGGGGGAGGGGCATGGTCTGCATAGCGGGGTCTACAGCACTGTACTCTGACCCAGGAAGTCTCCCCACCTTCCAAATCATAGCAAATCAACTTCAGGCTGGGGCTTACATCAGGGGACAGGACTGTGGAGGTAATCTCTTCATAGCTGTAACTCCTCTCTCCCCAGACAGAGTGCTGATATGCTGTGCCCACATCTGTCCTGCTCATTCCTTCATGCTCCCTGCAGCCTCTGTCAGTCCTTGTGTTTCCCCTCCTCTCCTGTATAGAGAAGTTTCTGTCACTGTTCTCCTGCACAGCTCTGTGATCCTCACTTCCTTATTGCTCCATGCTGAACACACACCCCTTCCCCCATTGCTGTCATGTCACAACACAGACCTCTGACAGAAGCCCTGCCTCTCTATTCTAGCCTGTTGTACTACGCTACTGCATTATGGGGATCTGCAGTTCCATCCTGTATCTACAAACTTTTTTCATTCTTATGCAGTTACTATACATTATACTATACATGCTGATTACTATACTGTACAGTAACTTATATAACATATCCAGCTGTTTCTAAATGTTTGTTTCATCTGTGTTACATGTTATTCAGAATAAAAAAAACATTATTTTTGGGGTGTAGAACCAATTGTCTGCATATCAGTGATTTCTTTGGTTTAAGAGTGGATTTGGATTACAAGCAAGGAACGAATTATACTCGTAATCCAAGGCACCACTGTATATCTCTCTGCTCAGCTCCTCCTGCTCTATGCCATGCTGCCTGTAGATTGGAATGCATTTGCAATGTGACTGGCGATATAGTAGTGAACAATTCTAAAGTTATTGTATTCACCGATTGTTGGTATGAACGATCGTTTTTGTGTATGGTCGCTAATTGTTCGCAACAAGAAAAAATTGTGGTCTCCCCCCCTCCCCCCCCCCCTCATCTGGCATGCACAATGTCTCTTGATAGTTGCCTTTTAACATGCTGAAATATCATGATTATGTCTGCTTGTTGCTCTGTGTAATAGGCATTGCTGCAGCAGACTTCTGCTGACCTCAATGGGCAGTCCAAATGATCCAAGGATTGTTCGGGCGGCCCCTCTTGCAGCTCCCTGCTCGCTGTCTGTATGAGCAATGGCACAGGCAGCGAGGGGGAAGTGAATGCTAAGCTGACCGACTGGCGCTTTCCCCGGCAAATTGTGCCATAATCGTGTCTAAATACCCAGATCTTGACCAAGCTACTTTGGCAAACTTTGTGTGTATCTATGTGACATGTCAAAAGTTTTTTTAAAGTGACAGTAAAACTTTAAAATTAGTATGTGGCTCCTCCTTAGATGCACATGTAAGACAGTGGGGCGAACCACTTGCCAAAGTGTCCTTGTATCAGCATGTAGGCTTAATATTTATAGGGGCAGCCTTGCCCTATTGGTCGCACAGCCATGTTCTGATAATGAGGCATATACAATAAATTATTATACAGTGGTCAGCGTCATGGCGGAGCTCAGGCCTGACCTTTTATGTTGTGTTCTAGGATTACATCAGAGAATGTGGCTGAACGATTTGGGATCACGAGGCAGAGACAAGACGAATTTTCTTTGGCATCTCAACAAAGGTAAGTGAAGCTGGGATATCTCCTGATGATTTAGTAGGGGATGACGTGTCCTGTGTCTGCTCTATAGCCGGGAAATGATGCGGATTGCTTAGTAATAGTGTGAGCACTGGGCAGTGCTAGGAGCAGGGTCGTCTAGTGTCTGATAAACTAAGAAGAGGAAGATTGTATTTATGTTCCTCCAATAACATTGGGTTTATCTGACCCCTCTAGAAGGGGACGATGAAGAACAGTCACAGTGTTACAACACATCCTGAACTGACTTTTTTTTTTCACAATAAAAAGTATTGCTTGTTTATTTCCTGCAGCCTTTTTAAAGGGGTAGTCGATTGATTTTTTTTTTTTTTTTTACAAGAACAGTGCCACTTTTGCTCATGGTATGTGACTGGTATTGCAACCATGCTCTATTTCGCTGTTGGATATATTTTATATATTTTACAGCTTCGCATGGATCTAGGACACCCCCCTTTCCACTTTTTATGGCTTATCTAGTCATCCAGTACTTCCTGGAGATTGCTGAGAGACGGGAAGTGATTAGCTGAGTGCTTGTTATACCAGTCGTGAGGGGTCTGAACTCCCAGACCCTGACCAATCACAACTTTTGAGTGATCTCTATAATGTGCCCATAAAAATTAGAATGCTGAACCATATATCTGCCAGGTGAAATGAATGTACTCTTATATAACCCCATACACACATGCAATGTACTTTTTAGGAGTAAGGAATACATTAGAAGGAAAGGTATAAAGCCTTAGTCTACACTTTTCCTTCATTTTTAATCCCCTTCTGTATGATCCCAGCCTTTGGGCCTTATTACACCAAACAATAATTGGCTGTACTTGGCCAATTACCGGCCGTTCCAGCCGATAATTGTTTGGTGTAAAAGGTCATGCTAAAAGGCACCAATCAGCTGACATGCACGATATCGGCTGATCATGGTCTTTCAAAGTGTTCTTTTAAATAACAGCGACTGACGTCTGCCCGCCGCTCCATGCGACAGGAGCGGCGGCAGCAGCAGACTCGCAGACTCACTTCAATGGGCCACCTGGATCTATGGATTATACGGGCAGCCCCTCCTGCAGCTCCCTGCGGCCCATCCTGCTCTCGCTGTCTGTGGGTGTAATAGCACAGACAGCAAGTGGGGATTGAGGAGAAAGCGAGAGCTAATCTGACAGGTCGGCGCTCGCTTCCTCCTCAATATTGGTCCGTACAATATGACCTTATATCAGAGAACCTACCCTCATTTATTGTAGCCTTGTTTAGAAAAAAAAACAATTCACATAGCCCCTAAAGCAAAGAGCAGCCAAATAATTCTCCATCAGTTGATGTATACAATGAAATGAAAATACTGTATGGATATTGGTATTATGTGAATGCAGTTCTATGGACTATGTAGGTGCTATAATATAACTATAATAATGTACTTGATCTATATTCCAGGGCTGCAGCTGCACAAAGATCTGGAAAGTTCAAGGCTGAAATAGTTCCTGTGACCACCACATTCACAGATGATCAGGGCAACACAACTACTATAACTGTGACGGAAGACGAGGGGATCAGAGCAAATACAACTATAGAGGGGCTTGCTAAACTCAAACCGGCATTTAAGGAGGATGGAAGCACAACTGCTGGTGAGTGGGGCCTACCTCTATCTAGTCCAGGCTTCATAGTCTACATTTACAGACAAGCAAAGGTCAAAATAGAGAAATCGCCGCTTTTCCTGACGTTATTTACGTCAGTATGTGCTGAGCTGCAGAAAACCCAGCACAACCACTACACAGTGTATGGCGCTGTTTGCTTCTGGCTCTTTTTTTTTTTTTTTTTTTTTTTTTTTTTTTTTTTTTGTGTACAGCGCCTCTGGCAATACGCTGATCGACAAGGGTCCCAGGTGTCAGACCTCTACCGATCAGATACTGATGGTCATTAAAGGGGTTATCCGGCAAAAAAACTTTTTCTTTCAAATCAAGTGGTGTCAGAAAGTTATATAGATTTGTAATTTACTTCTATTTAAGAATCTCAATCCTTCCAGTACTTATCAGCTGCTATTTGTCCAGCAGAAAATGTTGTTTTCTTTTCAGTCTGACACGGTGCTCTTTGCTGACATTTCTCTGTCCAGAGCAGTAGCAAATCCCTATAGAAAACCTTTCCAGTTCTGTTATGTTCCTTTCTCGGACAGAGGTGGCAGCAGAGAGCCATGTGCGACTGAAAAGAAAACAATATTTTCTGCAGGACATACAGCAACTGATAAGTATGGGAATACTTGAGATTTTTTAATCAGAATTCAATTGCAAATCTTTATAACTTTCTGAAACCAGTTGATTTGGACGAAGAAGATTTTCGCCGGAGCATTCCTTTGAAAGTCCTGACAGCCCTTTAAGGAGCTTCACATTGTAGAATTAACTACTGTTAATAAGCAAGCTAAATAGCTTAATCTATTTGTGCTTTAGGGCATAAAAAAGGGTTCTTAGCTGTTTCTACCTTTTTCTTTTCAATACAGGAAATGCCAGTCAGGTCAGTGATGGAGCTGCTGCGGTTTTATTAGCCAGACGTTCTGCAGCCGTCCAGCTGGGACTTCCCATAATGGGAGTGTTAAAGTCCTATGCTGTAGTTGGAGTTCCACCTGATGTTATGGGGATAGGACCTGCATATGCCATACCAGTGGCACTGGAAAAAGCAGGTAAGATTTCAACAGGTATCTCTCACTATCAGCGATCCTTGCTGTCACCTTAAAGGATAACAAAATAAGGCCTTTAGATTCCTAAGGCTTTGTTCACACAACAAATTTCTATAGCCGTCATTTTAGACTCAAAACACAGGCAGTCATTCACCATACTCTGGTGACCGTCTTTGCATTGGCCGCCGTTGGTTCATTTTGTATGTTCAGGTTCGAGATGGATGCTTTTTAACACCTTTTGGTTGTAGCTATATTTTAAGTTACATTGAATTTTGTTTAAAAGGTGATAGGACGGTCAAAAAATAAATCTTTGTGAACAACAGGTACATTTGCTTTAGGTGTTGCACATGAATAGAACTGTGCCGACGCGGGGAAGCTGGTGCCGCGGTTCTTTTTTTTGAACCGCGGCCCGGTTCCCGGGCATGGCGCGGTCTATTACCGAGCACAGGCCCAGGCTGAAGCATTAGAATCAATGGAGCCGCGTTATAGAGGGGCAGCCGGCCCGCCTCCAGTGCTTCAGCCCAGGCCTGTGCTCGGTAATAGACCGACGCCGTTCTATTCATGTCTCCCTAAAGTAACATAATTCTGCTGGAAATGAGGTCTCCTGATTGCATTTACCTGTGCTGAATAAGGAGACTAAGGGCCCTATTCCACCGGACGATTATTGCTCAGATTATCGTTAGATCATTCGAATCTAAAGGATAATCGTTCGGTTGAAATGCAGTTAACTATTGACGACCGAACGAGAAATCGTTGATCTTTTTATAAGACCTAGACCTATTTTTATCATTGCTCGTTCGCAAAACGTTCGCAAATAGTTTGCATTGAATAAGACGTCGTTCGGAGAAAGAAATAGCGAAAAAACGATCACAAATACGATCATAAGCAACTATTATCGTTCCATGGAAATGAGTGAACGTTTTCAGGTCTTTCGCAATAGCCGTCGTTTGAGATTGTTAAATCGTTAACGATTATGTGAATGATAATCGTCCATTGGAGTAGGGCCCTAAGGAGGCTTTATGTAGTTGTCCACAGACTGCAGGAGTAGGATCTTTATCGTAACCATAAACCACAGAGGGTTGGGATGTATACTGTAAGGTGGATTTACTTCTGTTAGTAGCATCTGTCGGATATAGGGCTGGGCGATATTGGCCTCAATCAATATCACGGTTTATCATATATGTAGCTGCGGTGACGATAATTGGACGATAACTATGACATGCCCCCTGTGTAAGCCACACCCTTTTTACAAGCCACACCCACTTGGCCATGCCAAACTGTGGATATTTTGTTTCAATAAAGTTAGAAAAAAGTAGAGTAACTAAATGAGCAGCAACCCAAACTATGTCCACACTACAGGACGTGTATATACTGGTCTACAGCATACAGCTATAAACACACTACAGTATGTGTATACACAGGTATATAGCTATGTACTATAGGGACCCAGAGTATATATGATGGGTATATAGTATATACAGGTGACAGTACAGGGACGTACAGTATATATGATGGGTATATAGTATGTTATGTATAGGCACTGTTATGGGGACATTATGAGTGGCACATTATAGGGGGGCTGTAGATGGCACTGCACTGACACACCGTGAAGATGTCTATCTATCATCTCTCTCTTTTCTATCTATCTGTCTCTCTCTCTCTCTCTCTCTCTCTCTCTCTCTCTCTCTCTCTCTCTCTCTCTCTCTCTCTGTGTCTCTCTATCTATCTCTCTTATCTAGTCCTTTTTAAATTGCAAGCGGCACCAACCAATAGTTCAAGAGTCCGAGTGCCAGCCGGATGTATCT
This sequence comes from Dendropsophus ebraccatus, assembly GCF_027789765.1. Classification (NCBI taxonomy): domain Eukaryota; kingdom Metazoa; phylum Chordata; class Amphibia; order Anura; family Hylidae; genus Dendropsophus; species Dendropsophus ebraccatus. The sequence continues at coordinate 180,627,535 of NC_091455.1, read as the reverse complement.
GACTACTTGGTAGTAGCTATGAAAAAATGAATTTCCAGCAGCACTTCTGTGATACAAAATCCTTCAGTGATTTATTTTATCATAGGTGCAAAAACATAAGTGCAGCACAGCAAATAAATGAAGGTACGATGTGACGTTTCGGTGACCTCCGTCACCTTCATGCTTGAAAAGGGTGACGGAGGTCACCGAAACGTCACATCGTACCTTCATTTATTTGCTGTGCTGCACTTATGTTTTTGCACCTATGATAAAATAAATCACTGAAGGATTTTGTATCACAGAAGTGCTGCTGGAAATTCATTTTTTCATAGCTATCTATCTATCTATCTATCTATCTATCTATCTATCTATCTATCACCAGCACTCCAATTGAATGAAAAAGCAAGTAGATTCATTCACAATCCATGTGAAAAACAGCAACGTTTCTGACCACACACGGTTGTGGTCAGAAAAGTTGCTGTTTTTCCACATGGGTTGCTGACTGTTAGTGACTGCCGTGACATTCGTGTCGGCAGTGACTCATGTGCCGCTCTGACACACCGGGCAGGTTGAGGGGGCTGGGATGGAGGGTGGCGACTCCACTGTGCCATGCGGGCGCTGTGCTGTGCCAGGAGCAGGGCCGGCGATGAGAGTGGCCGGAGCTGGGCCGCCGAAACAGGCTGAGACGGGTAGAGGCGCTGTGTTGTGTCGGGCGGGTGATGCGGCGCGCTCTGACACGAGAAGGTTGTGCTGAGACGGGCGGGGCTTTGCTGAGCTGTGCCGGGTCGGTGGGCGCTGGGACAGGCTGAGACGACCGGGCAGCTCTGACACGCCGGGCGGGGGTTAGGGGGTGACAGGGGCGCTCAGACACACAGTGCCAGTTTCCTATGTGCTGTCTGTGCGTCCCTGCACACACAGCACGAGTTCTCCTTCAACTTGTGCAGCTCAGGGCTCAGACGGGGAGATAATGAAAATACCGCAGATACCGTCCTGGCAAAGTTGAGGTCGGTTAACAGACGCCAGTGACGGTATCGGTATTTTCACGGTATACCGCCCAGCCCTAGTCGGATAGTACTTTTTTTTTTCCCTAGTATTTTTGTATTGGAGGTTAAATTACAAAGCGTAATTTTCTGTTTCAGGTCTCACTGTTCATGACGTAGATGTGTATGAAATTAATGAAGCTTTTGCCAGCCAGGTAAGTGACAATAAAAGTATTCCAATCTGAGCTTGTTATTCCCTATGTTAAGGATACAGGATAACAAGCTGATTGGTGGGGGCCAAAGCTGTGGGAGCTGAGAACAGGGACCCAAGTCTTTCATCAGAATAGCGCAGTGTGATGCGCATGCGTGTCCCTGCTCCATTTAAAGGGAACCAATCAACACAACTGTGCTTATATGGCTCCCAGCTGTACCCATTATGCAGTCCCCCCACCATACCAGCAGTGTCTCCAGCTTTATCTTTTATCTGGACAAAACATGTTTTATTCCAGTGTGTGAGGCCAGGAGAAAGTGGCAACTATCATCTGGGCAGAGAGCTGTTCACGACTAGTCACGACTCTCTGCTGCTCTCAGGCTGCTTTGCAGGGATAATTGACAGGCAGAGAGACCTATTAGTGACCTCTCTGCCAGTCAATCATCCCGGCAGAGTAGAGACTAGTCACGGACGGCTCTCTGCCAAGATGACTAGTTGCCCTCACCCCTCTCCTGGCTTCAAGCACCGAAATAAAACATGTTTTTTCCAGGATATAAAGATGACACTGCAGACACCACTGGTATGGTAGGGGAGCTGAGGGTGCAGCTGGGAGCCATCTCAGGAGCACTGTGCTGATCGGTTCCCTATACTCTTTATGGAAGCTGCTGAAGACATTCCCAGACCATTCTTACCAAATTTTCTTTATTACCAATATACATAGGCAGCATATTTGGTGGTGCAGTCTCTCCTCAAGACTGTCCATATTTATAGGGGTATTCCCATCTGTAGTAGGTATGCCCTGTCCAGAGTATGCACAGAATAGTGGATAACTAAGAGATCGCGGGGCCTCAGTGGTCGAGACCAGGGAACGCAAAATCCCCACAGAATATTGGTGGAGGCTGCAGCTCTATTCAGCAGCTCCATAAAGAATGAGTGTGGCTGCACCTTCTATTCTGCCTGGAATGTGGGGACGGTGCGGGGGGTGGGGTGGGGGGGGGGGTGGACTATGGACTACCATGATATTATAGTTATGCCATATTATGTGTATACTCTGGATAGGGCATAGCTACCCAAGATGGGAATACCCTTTTAGGTTTATCTATCTTGGGGGCCATATTCCCACTCGGCTCTTCACATTTTACTTTCCCTATCACTAAACCCTGCCTGTGTTTTGCTTCATCCAGGCTGTATATTGTGTGGAGAAATTAGGAATCCCATTGGAAAAAGTTAACCCCAATGGAGGAGCCATTGCTCTTGGACATCCCCTGGGCTGTACTGGAGCCCGACAAACCGTCACTTTACTCAATGAGCTGAAGCGGAGGGGTAAACGGTAAGATTTTATTTCATGTGCTTCTGTTAGCATTTATTTTCTCTTTGTGCAGATCTGTTCAGTGGTAATGGACATATATTAGATTCTTCCTTTCTAACTGTGCTTTGTTTTGCAGGGGTTATGGTGTTGTATCCATGTGTATTGGGACTGGAATGGGAGCAGCTGCCGTGTTTGAGTACCCTGGAAACTGAAGCTGCCAATACTTCAAGGCTTGTCTGATAAAACGGTTTACCCTCCATACTGTAATTACACAACCTGGTTCAGTTCTATGACTAGTTATAGGACTTTCTTGCTAGTAAATACTCTTCATTAATTTGAAGATTTTTATTTTTTATATACATAAGGCTTGGTTCACATGTAGCCATAATCAGACTAATGTGAATCCTGCGCCAATGTGCATCAGTGTAGCCAGGGTCACATCCGCACATAGTGGTGGTTGATCATCAACTCCCATATTTTTATGGTGGTCTTACATAAAATTATGATTGTGCCAGGTGCACATCTGCGTTGAAGGCTCCATGGGGGAGGGGGAGACTTCGGTTGCAGATTGCGTTTGCCAGTGCAACAGATTTACCCCATTGACTTTAATGAGTTATGTTGGGTTGTCTAATTGTGTCCACCATTTTGCAGGATTGTAAGGAGAAGCAGCATTTGTTTGTCCTGTTGTTTTAGCGTATTCTGCAACGGGCCCTAAACAAAGCCTGTAACGCAGATGGCAACAAAGCCTTCCAAACAGACGGGCTGCTTAGTCTGTATGTTCACTGACATGTGATACTTTGGCCATAATGCAGATAACTTGGTGGTATAGAACTTCAATAGATCTCAGCCAGCTTTTCCATATTCAAACACCTCTTTACTTCGAAGAATCTGACCAGTGGGGGGTGATTGTCGCTGATGACTGTGCTACTTTTGTCTCTAACAGGGTTTAGTTATCTTGTTTTATACAGAGCTGTACTTTTAATACTTTTAACATACTACATATAAAACCACCGGATGGCGCCACTTACTGTATAATGTAATTATGAATGTTTTTGTTACTAATTTGTAAAAAGATCGGAAATGCTTTATAATTGACTTGACTGCAAATGTCAAATAAAATTCATGCTAACTTGCCTTTTTCCATATCTCACACTTATGTCTGTGGGGGGCTGACTGTACCAGCTTGCTGTAGAGAATAGGACCTGGGGACTTCCTCAGAATCGGCGATGCTTCCAGTTGTCAGACCCCCATCTGTTCTATTAACATGGCAAATCTAAATTGTGTGACAATGACTGCAGATAGCAGACCTCAGGTTTGTAGGCTTCTTACATCTTCAATCGTGTGTGTTGTCTCCCCCTAGTGTCCACATGTAGTTAGAACATGCTATAGCTTACTCTATGGGAATAAGACCCAACCTGTAGTTCTCCAGCTGGTGGAAAAGTACAACTCCCAGAATACCCTGACAGCTTCAGGATTGGTCACAAGCCACAAAGGGCCAAGTAGTCTGGTTTCTAGGACTCTAATTAACCCCATTATATGCATGTATGAGATTACTGCAGCGGATCCCACAGAACATTTTCCAGATGTGGATAAGTCATAATTATTGTTCTAAATAAAATGTGATTGGGAAATACCTTTCTTAATATGAATGGAAAGGGAATAGGAATTGTCCTAAACTGAGGAGACCTACTGCTACCTGAGAAGCATCTTCACTTGTAATGTCTGATCTTTAAATACATCTGTAAACATATAACATTAATTCAATGTAAAAAATAAATAAATCTGGGGGTTATAAAAGAGATCCTGGAACAGACTATGACCCTCTCAGTTTATGAACTGATACCCTACAAAGAAAATGTAATGTAGCGCAGTCTGCAAGAAAACCATTTCGGGTCAAATGTACAAGAAATTCTCTAGTACACAGTCTAAAATATAAATTATATTTTACATATATTTGTTTTTTAAACACCAACTTTGAATGCAGAAAAGTCACTTTAGCTATGAACTGAGTAAAGCCTCATATTTCTCATCATATGATCCTCTTCCTTTAATCTGTAATGTTAGGGGCCTCTCTCCCAGCATGCCGTGCACTGTCACTACTGTCTCGTAGTCTTTGTTTGTCCTGTGGGAGTGAAATGTAAGAAAGAGGTATGGGACCAGGTAAATATCATACAACATGTCAGTATATTATACACACACACACACACACACACCTACCTATAGAATCAATGACCCAACAGTTGCATACACGTGCCTTCATATACTAGAGAGTGTAAATAGCAGATACTGTTTCTCCTTTACTGTGACTGAGAAAAATAATCCACCATGACTGTTTCCTTACCTTGCTGTGAAGGTCACCAGTAACATCTCCTTACTGGATGAAGTATGACTGACGTGAGCCGCCAGCATCCCACTGGTGGGGGAGATAGAAAATATGTCCTGTCCACTGTGTCTGTCCCTTTTGTCTGGAAGTGAGAATAAGGGGGATTTATATCGTACCTTACATTACAGATCATAGTTTTGCACCATTTATCAGTGTCTTTTTCTTATTTGTTAGCTCACAGTGTTATTGGACATTGTTATTGCACACCATTGCAGTTTTGCTTTAGCGTAGAAACTTGCATAAAAGACCCTTACAGAACACCTGAACATTTTTTTTTACTCTCTGTTAGTAATACAGTATTTACCCAGTAAAGCCGTCCAGTAACTTTTTGATCCACTTCTGTTCATCAGAAAGACTTCTTGCGTCCTTGCCTGCCCCACAAAGCATGTGCCGAAGTCCACAGTATCACAGGAGAGCTGTAACACCGGCACGGTGAGGTATGCGCTCAAGGGGATTTGCTGCAGAGATACAATTGTGGATTGTTAGTAGAATGATGGTTGGATGACAAGTTTTAATGTGATATCATGAGTCAATAGAAAACCAACCTGAACGCTGTTGTTGCTGTACTCAATGTGGAGTTGCTGGGTAAAATGAAGCTTCTTCTCGCCATTCTCTGACTGAAGGATCTGAACACCTGGGAGCATCTGATCACCCAGCAGGTTCTGGTAAGTCAGTAGTTCCAGGGTTGTGCAGAAGGACACTTTGACCTATGCAATGAAAGCATTCATAATGTTAGTTTGTAAGGTTTGTCTGTGATCATGTACAGGGGTACTCCGGCCATTTATGTTTGTTTTTTTTATAGAAAATTAGAAACATCCTATTCTCACCTAATATGCGTTCCCAGGGGTCAACCTGTCACATCTTTAGGTCTCCCACTGAACGCTTCGGCCACAGCTTGGGAGACAGACTTGTCTTGGCAGTAACATCCAATCACAGGGACAGCACTGCAGCTGAGCGACTGTCAATGCCCAGATGAGTCGGTCTTGGATATAGTGGCCACTGAAGTGTGTTAGGTGAGAATAGGATGTTATTATCTATGCAACCCCTGCACTATATCAAAAAACAGTATGTATAACCATGGTGTGCACTAGTATAGTCTAACTCCAAAACAAACAATGTAAAACATTTGGAACCTAATAATTTTTAATATCTTATTAGAAGCAAAGTAACAGATTCTCTCGTACCAATGTGTTTTGCTGTGGGTGCAGCACTATCTGCGATGCCCGCTCATCTCGGTCACTGTGGGAAGTTTTGAGATTTTTATTAGGATCAACAGCAGCAACCGTGAAGGGTCTGGAGAGCAGCAACCGGAAATACAGTGGTGTCTCTGTGCAGTTTATTAGCTTTACGTTTCGGGTTGTCATAAATTCAGTCAAGATCTGAAGAAGAGAATAAAAACAATATTAAGTCCCAAAGTGTCTGTGCTTCCAGCCCTTTAACAGTAATGTCCCTATGCACATGTCCTCATTACTATACAACAATTAAGAGACTGCATCATAATAAAGGAGAATGTTTTAGTGCCCCCATACAGATTAGAGAAACATTCACCAAACCTACCCTACCAACTAAAGCTTCCCATACACTTTAGTCAAAGAACAGCTGATATTTGGCAAGGGATGGTGGATTAGAACTGAACAATAAGTCGCCACCATGGCTGTCTGGCAGCAGCTTCTCCATAGAGAACACATGAATGATCAGCCATGCTGAACGTCTATGTGTATGGACAGACCAGGAGTGATAAGCGTCAGCTAAACAAATATTCGCTCAACAGTTACTGGAGATGTATGGCTGCCTTTATTGTAGGGCTTCTGAATTTCCTCTGAATATGCCATGAGAACAAGGATCAGGTATGCTATACATCAATGCTAGAGATGAGCGTGAGGGACCCCTAGGAAGTCTGGGAAAACATGGATACAGTCTATAGTTGTAGCAATGTTTTCCTGGACTCCCTAGGGCTGCATCCAAGTTCTTCAGCCAGCAGTATTCAAATGCTGAACGATCAGACTCCTGCTCAGTGGTGCTCATCTCCAACCAGTGTCTAGTCTTTTTGTGGTCTCTGGAAGCAGCTTACTCCCCATTGAAAAGAACATGAATATTCAGCCCATGTAGGAGGGGGGAGGTTGCAAGCTGAACAACCATTGGAGGTGTATGTGCACCATTATGTTCCCTCCTTTCCTGTTTCCACTGTTAAATTATTTAAAAATGAAATACTGACACGTGAAGATGTCCTATCAGGAATTAGGTCACTTGCTACAGAGTAAAACACCAGGCCTTCTTCATCCTCATCTTCAAATTCCACAGTGAGCCTGAGGAGAAAGGGGACAACTTGAGGCCTACGTCACAGGGGTTAATACACACTGGCCGCTGCTATAAATGGGGGACCTTCAGCTGATGCAAAACTATAATTCCCATCATGCCTGGACAGCCAAAGCTTTAGCTATGGAGGTTCAGGCTTGATGGGAATTGTAGTTTAGCAACAGCCGGAGGGCCCAAGGTTCCAACACGATTATCTGTAATTAAATGAGTATTCCCATAATATCTTTGTGTTTCTGGGAATTATTGGCCTTTACTAGATATTCAGCATTATATATCACAGTCTGGTCCACAGTATTGTATACATTACTCACAGAGCAGGCTTCACAAATGCCTGGAGCTCCATTCTGATCGGATCCACCCCATAGGCATGGAGCCGGCTCACCTTACCCGGTATATGTCTTGTAGACTAGAGGGAATGAACATACATTTTAGCAGAGTGAATAAAGTGTCTTCTATTAGCATGGTGCTTAGAGAGAAGAGGACGTTAGGTTACCGTATCATCCAGACTCAGGAAGCCCAGGGCAAATCCACTGCACTCTGTCTTGCTGGTGATCTCAGACAACATTAGTGGAGTGAAGGACACATGTATCGTGCTATATCCTCTGGCAGGAACAATCTAAGGAAAAGAAGGCAGTTCTGTTCACCAAAGAGGGATAACATAGAAAGCAGTAGAAATAACTAATAAAATAAAACCAAGCACTATACATCAGTGTGCAAAGCATTCATTCTCCAGAAGGAAGAGAGCTTCTATTTGGCGCCGCTAATGGTAAGCAATAAGCTATTTGGGTACAGCATAGGCTGTATTTATGTTTTCCAGGACACCCTAGGGTGGCATCCAACTACTGCAGTACCAAGGAGTCACATGGCGATGTCCGGGTTCGGAGAGCGTTGCTGAACCCAAACAGTTTGGCTTCTCCGCTCAACGCTACTCTTTAATTGGCTGAGCATTGCCTTTCAGGGATTCAAGCTCTCTTCCTTGCAAAATGGAGCACTGCATGGTCTATAGGATTCTACACACTTTTTGGCACTCTTGCACCCCTGTAGTTTCTATGCATCACTATAGAATCTGTCATGCACCAATACCTACTCTCCACCATATTCTCAGCACACGCATATTTGGTGGAATGGTTGAAGGCCTGGTGGTAGTTTTTCAGATAGAGGCCCCTGATATGACTTACTGTCTGCCTGGGAGTGATGCAGTATGGGTAATCAGAGGCGACCCCCTCATGGCTCCTTAGAATGACAGAAATTAATTTTTCTTCTGATGCCATTTCGGTTCCTAGTCCATTAAGGTTGTCACTTGTTTCTTCATCTGTTTGTTCAGTCTGTTCCACTCCCTCTAGTTTCTACAGAAACAACAGGCATCAATGCGGGTCATATAAACTGCACCATAGTGCCCTGTGTGATCAAGGCCTTATAGCTTGATAAAATACTTACGCTTATGCTTCTGAATGAGGAGGATGATGTAGTTCCCGAAGTGCTGGGGATTTTATCCCAGTTCACAGGTGAGTTGTCACTTTCTGGAAAATCTAAACTGGAATCGACAATTTCATTTCCATCTATATCTTTTAAAGGGAAAGGGTCTCCAAAGAGTAACACCAGGTCCAGCAGCTTGGAAGTGTCCTGATCTCTGTTATAAGTCTCCCAGTCAATGCGGATGTCTAGAAATACAAGCAAACCATTCAGTATCTGATCAGACGGACATCACTTATAGGCCCTGTCCACACTCATCCGGTGGCAATTTGACTCTCCCCGCTGTGGTGGTTAACATGCTAGGACTGATCCTACTGTTCTCAATGGGCTCATTCTAGGCCACAGATGACAGCAGAGCTTTATCAATGTGGTGGGAGTAGGGGTGGGGGGTCTCAGCTCCCAGACCCTGACTGATCAAAACTTTTGAGGTGTCTGTGACTTCTCACGGGTTATTATTTTAATCACAGGGTCACCTTAAAATAAGTTCCTTATGTCCCGGTCTCCATTCTTGATAAAGGCTTGAGTGACAGCCAAAGCAACCCAGTGGTGAAAAAATAAATGCTATGCAAGATTTCCACCACCAACAGAAGAGGACACTTACCACAAGGACTGGGGTTGTTAATACGCAGGCAGCGAGAAACTGTGTCCCCACCAGACACATGAGTTCCGAACCTTGAATTGGAAATAGTTTTATTACTTATATAGCAACAACATATTCCACTATCTCTACCAGTCCCGGCAGGGTTTACAATCAGGTTCTCCTATCACTCTTACATATCCATACATTTATGTCCCTTATGTTTTTGTAGTGCATGAGGAAGCACATTACTCAGAGAAAATAGGTGATATCTGGTCACTATTAATGGCCAGGTTCTTTCTCTGACATATATAAATTCTTTGTACATAACATTCCAGATGGTATGGTATTACAGTAGGGGGGCACCTTACCTTATGACAGGTCCTTCTGTCTGCCGGTCAGGCCTAGGTCCTGTCATCTGGAAGTATAGAGGACATCCTTTCACAGTCATCTTTATGGGAATCTCCTCAGGACACAGATCTCCAACCTGGTGCGACCAATGAATGGAGATTATTAAAATAAAATAAAAATTAGCAGCATTACATTTAAAGGGGTTATCAAGCATTACAAATACATGAACACTTTATTCCAGGAACACCACTTATGTCTCCAGTTCGGGTGTGGTTTGGTTTTCCAACTCAGTTCCATTGAAGTGAATGGAGCTTAATTGCAAACCACACCTGAACTGGAGACAAGAGTCATGTTGTCTCTGGTAAAAAAGTGATCATGTTTTTCTAACACTGGATAACCCCTTTAAAGTTGTACCCCTTGATGAAATACGTACCAGGGGGATTTATGAGATATTTACTAGAAAATACAGATGACAATAAAATGTATATCGATCAGTCATAACATAAAAAGAAAGTTAATTGACTACCGTTACAATGGCCCCTGTTAAGGGTGTGAGATATATTAAGCCGCAAGTAAACAGTTATTAAAGTTGATGTCTTCAATCCACGTTGAGTGACTTTGTCAAGGGCCACATTGTGTTGGTGAGACAGATGGATCAGAGCATCTCGAATACAGAAGGTCTTGTAAGGGGCTAGAACTGGCAACAGAGTTGTGGGGCAACCAAGGATCAGCGATGTGTGTGGGGCTAGCCCACCTGGTCCAATTTGACAGAAGAGCACAAAGTGTTATAAATATTAAAGAAGCATTCCATTTTTTTTACTATTTCTCTCCCTGCTGCAGACTGGCATGTATACTTACCATTAATGATCGGTGTCCTGCAGAACGACTTCATTTCAGTCCGGTGGGGCCGTTCAGATCGCACTGGCAGTGGACCTCATAATCCTTCTGACCCTCTTCTTTTTACAGCGCATTTGAAGGCTTGAAGTCAGGGTCTCCAATGCATCTCGATGGGGGCGCTCTCATAAAGATGCACTGGAGACCCTGACTTCCAGCCTTCAAACATGCTGTAAAAAGAAGAGGGTCAGAAGGATTGTGAGGTCACTGCCAGTGGGATCTGAACTGTGCCATATGACCAGAATAAAGCTGTGCCGCTGGATACTGATCATCAATGCTAAGTATACTTGGCAGCCTGCAGCAGGGGGACAAATAGAAAAAAAAGTAGAATGCTTTGGGGTACTCTGGCACATAAAAACTTTTTTTTTTTTTTTTTGCTGCCCTTATATTAAACATGATAAACATTATATCCTTACCTCACCGTGCTGCCCCGATTTCCTCTTGCAGCGTCTCCGGTCCCCCGCTGCCACTTCCAGGACAAACTCATTTTGGCAGTGACAGCCCCTCAGCCAATCATTGGCTGCTGCACTGTCCTAACTCAGTCAGTAATTGGTTGAGCGGGCTGTCACTGCCGAGATGAGCTTGTCTTGTAAGTGGTGGCAGCAGCGGTCAGCAGGAAATCCAAAGATGCCGCTGGAGGAACCCGGGGGGAGCACTAGGGGGCCAAGAAGAAGATGTTTATTATGTTGTTGCTTTATAAAAGGGCAGGACTCTATAAAAAGTTTAAAGGGTTGAGTACCCTTTTAATGCAAACTATGACAGAAGGCTAAGTAGCCATAGACCAAACACAGTGCTTACACCAATCCTTGTCTTTTGCCAAAAGCGCCTACAATGGGTCTATGCTTTGCCCAGAAATCCCCTTTAAGCTGTGTATAAAACATACCGTACAGACAAGCAGATCTGAGTACTCTCCCCACATATTATTATAAGCAGTCACATCTATGGATATCTGCTGGAACGGCCCCAATGTTCCAGTGTTTGGATGAGGAATAAATGCAGCGCCTTTTCCATCTGACAAAACTGATGTTCTGAAATCTGAAAACATAAAATGTGGACCTGAGCTATGTAAGGATTTATTCACACAGCACAGTTATGGTGTTGCCATTGCCAAGTTTTTGCATTTTTTTTTTATAATTTTTTTTCTCCTGGGTTTTGATCCACCTACCGTCATCTGCCTTTTTTGCTACCTCCTTGACAAACCGAGCAGTCCTCTGTATAAGAGAAGATGATGAACTGTAACAGAAGAAAATATTCAGAATCCCATCAGTGCAATTCATGGTAATATACAGAAAAAACAAATGCTGGTATCCTGATTACCGACAACACATGCTATGATTATTGTGATTATTACTAAATGCCCTGCAGGAATGTGTGCATTAATAATACATGATATTGGACAAATGATAATCTTCACAGTCAAGTTTATGTCACTAATAGATCATGTTTGCAGATCCAGATCTGCAAGCAGTTTAATATAGTGTATAAAGGACTACCAACTTGAAGAAGAATCCGTGTGAACGGAGCAGGAAGCAGACAGCTCCGTACACTTTGTAGTGGCCATGCTGGGTAACTGCAGCTCAGTTTTCATTGAAATGAATAGGCGGAACAGCAGTAACCCAGCACAATGTATGGAGCTGTCTGCTTATGGCTCACTATGTAAGCAGGCGTCACAGATCTGGCAAACAGCTAATGGGCAACAATTCTGGGTGTGGGACCTCCTTCCATCAGATATTGATTGCCTATCTCAAACATCAATTAAAAAGTTCCAGAAAACCCTAGTAAGTCTAGTAAAACATAACGAAGATCCATTCACATGAATATACGTATGCCAACAATGCAGAAGAATTTATCACTGTAGCAAAGCTGGACTTTGGCTCTACTTCTTATATTAAGGTGATCTTTAAGGTTTACAGTTATCTGGTGACAAAGTAAGTGTCAGATGCATGTATAACATTACAAATATGTGTACTGTCTTGCTCATGTGACTTACTGAGAGCTTCTTGGTGCCTGTGGCGTAAGACATCCACTGAAATAGTTGATCTGTATGGAAAATGGTGCGGATATTCCTGAATGATTTGTCATCGTGAAGGTTCGCTTTACTGTACCCTGCAAAGTAACCTCTGATCCAAAGTCTAGGAGCAACTCCTGAACGTTTGATGGAAGCGATTCATCTACGCTGTAGGGAAAAAAATGGAGAAAGCAGATACGATGGACATTTATCTAAGAGCAAAAATCTAATATAAACTATAATGTTAAGTCATACCTAAAAAAACCCTTTGTAATCAGGCATGTTAAAAGTTATGGATGACAGCGGGTGTCACTGCCGAGACCAGCTGTGATCAGGAGACATAACCTGGGAGAGAGTGCGATGGCCATGCCATTCACTCCTCGACCACTCGCTAATTCTGACAATGTCCCAGCCTCATAGACTTAGGGTACTATTACACCAACAGATCTGACAAAAGATTATCTGCCAAAGATTTAAAGCCAAACCCAGGAACAGACTATAAACAGAGAACAGGTCATAAAGGAAAGACTGGATTTCTCCTCTTTTCAAATCCACTCCTGGGTTTGGCTTCAAATCTTTGGCAGATAATCTGTCGTCAGATCTGTTGGTGTAATAGTACCCTTACAATGTCAGAATTAGCCAATCAGGAGATACAGCCGGGGAGTGAATGGCATGGCCACCGCGATCTCTTCTGGGCCATGTCTCCTGATCACAGTGGGTCTCAGCAGTCAAAAGTAATTTTTAATAACATTGACTCTTTAAAATCATGGCTCTCCAAACTGCGGCCCTCCAGCTGTTGTAAAACCACGATTCCCATCATGCCCGGACAGCTAAAGCTTTGGATTTGGCTGTCCAGGCATAATGGGAAATGTAGTATTGCAACAGCTGGAGGGCCGCAGTTTGGAGACCCATGCATTAAATGATGTTAACCTCTACTAAGCAAATACTTTATAAAACTAAAAAGCAATGATTAGTAGACAGCCTTACCTTTCTGATAAGGAGAAGCTGACATGAAGACCTCTAGGTTTGGCTTTTACGTTTAGAACCAAAGGTTCCTTCATATCTTCTACCAGACAGCATATCCTCGTGTCTTTGATTTCATCCTGAACAGAAACATATAAAGAGCTGGTTAGAAAATCTGCCAGACATTCAATTCTTTGGACAGGAGCACTGCAAAATACATTTTAGACTATAAATAAGTAAATCTACAGCCCTGTGCAAAAGTTCTCAGCACTTTTTGCCGCAAAGTAGGCGATACTGAGATATAGCAAGTTAGATTATCACTCAGTGTCAGGCAGCTGCTGCAAGAGCTATGGTCAATATGATACATAAAGAACTAAGTACTGCAAAGCTGTGTAAATAAATAATGGACTATGATGGTTATGGACAAATAAATGTTACTTGCCAATGTATAGGTTTCCAGCGTCACACACATTTCAGACTCTTCGTTAGGTCCTAACAAGCCGCTCTCTGGAGTTACCTTGACTGAGCAAGCAGTTGGATGGCTTCCCTTAAATTTTAGAAAATATGAGTTATAACATGTACTGTATATGTAGCACAGGTATCAAACTTGCGGCTCTCCAGCTGTTGCACAACTATAATTCCTATTGTGCCTGGACAGCCAAGGCATGATGGGAATTGTAGTACTGCAACAGCTAGTGGGTAGCAAGTTTAACACCTCTGCTCTAAAGCATGATAATACTGCATTCACTAGTAAAATAGCTGTATGTATCTACCTCCTGTACTGAGAGTATTGCCTTTTCTATCACCCAGGTATTCATAGTATTTGTAATATTTTACGGCCATTATCTCAACTCCACTTCCGCACTAATGTTCCATCTACAGCTAAACGTTCCTATTGGATGAATATTTATGGCTGTTTCTAATGTCATCCCTGCGGCTAGGTTCCTGTTTCATATCACTGAATGTTATAATCGAGAACATATTTATACCTCTTGCCAGGAAAACTTTGCCGGGAGTCGTCCCTGGTTAAACATTTTTATAGTCGACTGCGCTTGGACTCCTACATAGACCTCATTGAACACCAAGGAACTGGACAGAAGGCAAACCTGGGGAACCTGGACATCAGCCAGGACAGGAAGGTAGCTGGAACAAATAGACCAGTTAAAAAAATGCTAGACAATTCAAGTGGAGGATTACTGGGGTACTCCGGTGAATTGCTTTAATTTTTCTTTTTTTTTTTTTCTTCAAATTAACTGGTGTCAGATATTAAGTTATATATCAAGTATCAAGTTATATCGATTTGTTAATGACTTAGAATTAAAAATCTCAAGTCTTCCAGTAGTTCTCAGCTGCTGTATGTCCTGCAGGAAGTGGTGTATTCTTTCCAGTCTGACATAGTACTCCCTGCTGCCACATCTGTCCATGATAGGAACTGTCCAGGATTTCTATGGGGATTTGCTACTACTCTGGACAGTTCCTGTCACGGGCAGAGGTGGTAGTAGAAAGCACCACTTTCTGCAAGACATACAGCAGCTGATAAGTACTGCAAAACTTAAGATTTTACATAGAAACCATTTACAAATCTCTATAACTTTCTAACAGCAATTGATCTGAAAACATTTTTTTTCTCCAGAGTTCCCCTTCAGGATAAAATACATATGATGTCCAATAACAGAATTATAGTACAGACACATATGTTTCTTTATGACACCATATACATGCGGCCTAAAAAGATCAAGCAATTCCATTGTGATGCAGGGAAATATCGTTTTACAAAATGATATCCAGATCAAGAAAGCAATCCATGGAAGAATAAAATGGCTATGGCGATGGCTATGCATAGATCATCATATATATAGGGGCCCCATTCATTGAGCTGGATCTACACCCCACTTTTTTCTGGGACTGGAGGCCCTGGCACTTCTTTACTACTGAAAGGATAAGGATGGCATCATGCTGAGAATGGTCTCCCTTGATGCGTAGGGAATTTCTGTAGGTTAATACTATGATTATGTGACTAGGCCTCTCCTCCACAGGTTGCTTGACTTTTCCATTGGCTGCAGAGCTGCTCTCCTGAGATGTTCTCCATTATTCTGCCACTGGCGCTTAGCAGAATGGTCAGCACATTAATAAAATACATAAAAATGGTGGACTTTAGTTAAGGCTTACCTTCCTGCACCATTCTCTACCTCCAGCTCTAGCACTGTCTCCAACCTCTGACAGGCCAATGGCTTAAACGCCACAGATAACTCTGCTGAACCCAGAGGCGGCAACACGCCACCCTCAGGAGAAAGGGAGAAGCTCGATTCCTGTATAAAGACAAGATTATGGCCATGGCCTATGTGTCATTTCCCACTATTGAGTGAGGGAATCACTACTGATAAAGAAAAGCTACGCCAATATAACTAAACATTTTGTCCAAGAAATAATCAGAAATAGAATTTACGTAAAATCATATAATCTGCCCTGTCTTCTTCAGTTTTATATACGGTAATTAAACCTACATATCAGAGCGGGTCGGGAAACATATCCTGCTAACTAGTGGTGTATATATAATCTGAATATTGAGCACTGTGCGGGATACACCTCTGTGTTCAAGATGTCATATTCCTGAGGGGGGTCTCCTTCACATGTTCTGGTGCTGTCCCAAGCTATTCTGATATTGGAGGGAAGTAACATCAGCCATACGTAAGACTTACTCTGTAGAATTACAGAAGTCTCCACTAGTATATATACTAGGCTATGTAGATGACTTAGGGTCCTATTCCACAGGCCGATGGGGGCCCGATCAATAACGTAAACGAGCGCTGATCTGCTAGATCAGCGCTCGTTTACTGGGTCTATTCCACGGCCCGATAATCATTTAGCAAGGGCTGCAGGGACATTGTTACAACATGCTAAGCATGTTGCAGGTCTTTTCCTGCGCTCCTTCTTCCTCCCGGCTGACTCAGGCGGATTTGGCTGATTATCGCTCCATAGAATAGGCCCCTTAGCCCTGTATGCCGCAGGGCAGACTTAGCTTGACAAGACTCTTCCAACAGTTGCGGAGTTCATAGGAATTGTCAACTGGTGGATAGGCATAGAGAAATATGCGTATGAGAAATGAAAAGCGACTAATAGATTCCATAACATATGGAGTAAATGGATGAATACCTCTGATCTTGCACCCTCAGGCTCCCACTCATGAGCTATACTTTGGTTGTCTATGTAGTGTGATAAAGGTCTATTTGCCCGTTTAGTTGTTAGTGGGCAGGTATCATTGTTGATCGGGGGGGGGGGGGGTCAAGGTATTAGTGCAACTTGAGTTTTATTTACTGGTAATAATGATTTACTACACGGACATTTATGTACAGTGTTATGGGAGGAAGGTTAGGTGGGGGTGGGGGGGAAGGGATGAGAGGGTATGCCCTCTTGTGGTTTTATTTGTACTAAGAAGAATTTTTCTTTATAAAAAGTTTCAGCAAAAAAGAGTTAATTCAAAAAACAATATTGAGCACTGAAGCTTATGTAGGATGCCAGTTTGTCTTCATGCACTAAACCTGTAAAGAAGTATATAGTGCCCCCAGTGCTGTATACTACAAAGCCATGTGCTACCATAGGACGCTTCTGTATAGCATTTCTCCCCTACAATGCCTACCTCCTCTCCTCTTGAAGCCAGGCAATCTCTGCTCTCCCCGATCTTCCATTTTGCTGCCAAGGGACTAGTGTTTTCAATAGTAAATTTGCTGATTGCTTTATTTCCCAGTTTTATAAGCCCCAGATCAAGTGACGGCAACACAATAGATACGGCTGGTCCCTGTGTAACAGATATAGAAAATAAACAAAAACTTTGGATATTGAATTTAAAAGCAAGAAATAAAATCCAACCACTACCAACAAATTCATTTACAGCCGACACTGGGGCAAATGGTTTATGTAATAAAAGGTCAGGTTTATGCCATCTACTTCTAAAGTATAATGTATGCCTCGGTATGGAATACTGTAATCTAATATGCTATTCCATAAGGTCTAAATGCACCACATATGTAAGAGGGTTGTGCTTTGAAAATAGATCAGGTTAATGTGGCCCTATGGATACATTCCGGGAACGCGCTAGGAGCTATCCCAGGGCCAAATGTTCTGGAATAGCGAAATTTGAAACCCCCAAATTCTTAGATATTAAGGTACTATATACAAACAAGTATATGTTACATGAAGCATAGATGTTAAGATGACAACATTATCCCAATAGTTATTGTGTGTGTATAATGCAATACAATAGAAAACAACAAACCTTAAATGTGGCCTCCACAGGCAAAACCACAGGCTCGGAGGAATGAAGTATGTGGCAATTCACGTTCTCTCGGGTGAATCCGGTCCTCAGTCCACTGAAGATCAACTCAAATTTGCAGAAGGTACTGGGATCTGAGAAGACAAATATGTCAGCTACTCCTAACCCAAACTTACAAAGAAGCCCCTGGATCCAGGCTGGGAAATACTTAAATGCCCCAGTCACCATTGCCTTCTCACAAGTGGCCATTTTTGCATTGTATTACGCTGTAGTCCCCTGGCATTCCTTCGTTCTCCCAGCTCCCTGGCGCATAAGCAACGTCACTCGTGCACAAGGGAGCTGGGAGAACGAACACTGGAGGACTGCGCCAGGCCAGGTAAGTAAGTGTAGGAGGGCATTTTCTTTATGTCGACCATTTCTTTATGCATTTTATTTATGTCTACCAATAAAGGCTACTTTTTATTGTACTTAGTTTCATACTACAGTTTTTTTCCCTTTTATAAGACCATATAAATATAAATAGGAATGGCTCTTTCCAACTCTAAAATTAGGGATAAAACCCACTTTGGTGATATTAAAATTACTTTTTCCTGTAAGAGAGCAGAGGGAGATCTTTGGTGGCTTTCATCCCACTACATCATCGCTGCTTAGTTATCATAAATCCAGATATGTCCTACATTTACTCTAAAGAAATCTCTTTTTACCCTTTATCACATAGGTAAAGAAAGCAGATAATACATAAGTACCGATGTTTCCAGAGTGCGGCTCAATCTGAATGATGTTTGGTGTTGAGATGTTTTCCCATTCAAACTGGATTGTGGATTTGCTGTTATTCCAAATCTAGAAAAAATTGCACAGTATATAGTAACACAAAAAAAAAAGTCAAATCATGATTGGACAAAAAAAAATGAGGGACGTTCTGACATTTAGCTGTTACTCAGAGAAGGAAAGGATAAATCCATCAGGCAGAATTCCTGCTTGATCTTTGTTAGAGTGAAGTCACACACCAGCTCAGATAGTGGACAGTGAGGAGAGAATACATGGAGGATAAGGGTGGTATTACACGGGCCGAGCAGGGCCCGATAATACCTGTAAACGAGCGCCGATCTGCTAGATCGTCGCTCGTTTACTGGGCCTATTACACAGCCCGATAATCGTTTAACAAGAGCTGCAAGGACATTGTTACCGATGTCCTTGCAGCCCTTGCTAAACTGGCATACATTACCCATCCACGTTCCAGGGCTGCTCCTGCCGTCCGCTTCTCCCCGGGTCCCGCGCATGCTCTAGCTCCACAGCAGCCTGTCAGCTGATAAGCTGCTCAGCCAATCACAGGCCAGCTGACAGGCCAGTGTGAAGCTAGAGCGCGCGCGGGACCCCGGGAGAAGCGGACGGCAGGAGCAGCCCTGGAACGTGGATGGGTAATGTATATCGTTAGTCGCCGGCCGCGCACCGCTATTACACGTAGCGGTGCGCGGTCGACGCCCGACATAAATAGGTTCTAACCTATATCAACGATCAGCCGATATCGTTGTCATTGGCTGATCGTTGCATTTATTACACAGAGCGATAATCGTCCGAATCGGGCCAATTCGGCCGATTATCGTTCCGTGTAATAGTACACTAATGCTGGGTTTACACAAAGCGATAATTTGCCCAATCGATCGTTTAACGATTTTGAAGCAACGATTTGGCTGTTATAACGATCAGCATTTAGACGAATAAATTGTTAGAAAAATCGTTCGAATATTCGTAAGAAGAATCGTTATTGCGATCATTTTTAAAATCGCTTAAGCCCATCTTTTACATAGGGTAAATCGTTGAAAGACTGTTTACACAAAGCGATTTGCGAATTTTTAGCGAACGACAAACGATGATTTAAGAACATGTTGAAAGATCAAAATGAGCGATTTTTCGCTCGTCGCTTGATCGTTTGCTGTGTTTACACAGAACGATTATCGCTCAATGCGATCGTTATTGCGAAAATTCGCCCGATAATCGTTCCGTGTAAACCCAGCATAACTCTCATAGGCTGTAGATAGACGGGGGGGGGGGGGGGGGGGGGGGGGTAAATACAAGGCAGTCTGCAGGGAGGAACAATATATGCTAAGCTCACCCAGTGGGTTGTATAACCTAAGAGAGGGACTAAGCAACATCTTTAATAAAGACCTACAGAGAAAGTCTTGCAGGTATAAAAAAATTTTTTTATATGTCTATAGCCTTGAACAACCCCATTCACTCAATTTTAATGCTATTCATTATTATTTAATGACTAACCTTAAACTGCTTTCTCATGGCTGTGCCAATAAAACTTTCACCAGAAAAGATGACTGCATATGGCTCCAAAAGTAAATTAAAAGATTCAGTGGTCCCTTTAAGTTCCAGGTCTATGACTATGACATCTTGTATCAAAGGATCCAGCTCAGTAAAGCTGGGCAGATGTGGTTCTGAGCTGTATAGAAAAAAGCAATAAAATACACGTTTATTTACTACTGGAGATGAGCGAACCTCATGCATGCATGGTCCGAAACCAAACTCTTAGGCTATGGCAGTATCCATGTTTTCCAGGACTTGCTAGGGCTGCATCCAACTTCTTTAACTACCGGTAATCAAATGCAGAGAGTTTGGTTTCAGACGACCCTGAGCTTGACCGAGATTCGCTCATCTCTATTTACTACTACAAAGACAACCATTTCTATTGTAACATGTATGATATACTATACATAAGTGACTGGTAGAAATAAACTCATATAGACTAAAGTCTCCTGGTTTTGGTTGGAATGGTTTTCTGACATCCCTATAGTTTTTTATTACAATTAATGTGACTTGTAGAAAGAACGCTTACAGAATGACTCCTGATACTGTTTCCTGATAGATTATTACATGTGGCCTCCAGCTGGGACTTCACAGTAGGACTCTCTTCATACTGTGTATCCATGAGCCATCATTTTTACATACACTTGTGCTACAGTAGCTCTTCTGTAAGTTTAGACCAGGCAGGATAGCCTCAGCTCCCTATGTACATCAGTAATCCTTGGGTGCCCCATGACCCTGTCGCATCAACTTTATGAACTGACCACTAACTTGTTGCTTTATTTATCACACCCCCTGACAGCCATCACCGCCATGAAATAATCAATGTTATTCACTTGACCTGTGTGTTTTTATAGCCGATAGTTGCGTCTGACTCTATAACTTCACACTAATATATAAAACCAGTGACTACTACATCTTGCTATTACATGTCATTATATGGTAAGTAGCATTGTAATGAATACATTATAAACAATAGGCACTGGTTATATTTACATATAATCTTTATTCTTACCTTGGAGGGTCTGGAACATCTCTTAATATCATCTGTGCAGTACTGTGATAGTCAGTGAGCTAGAATTAAATGAAAACGATGAACAAGTATCAGCAAGAGCACAGAAAAGCTTCTAAATCATTGTTAATTATAGCTGGGTGAAGCACTTGATCCAACTCCAGTACAGTGGCGTAGCTACCATAGAGGCAGGGTAGGCAGTTGCTATGGGTCCGGTGCAGGAGGGGGGCCCTGTGCAGGGGTCAGGGGTTATCGGTGCCCCAGCAGTAAAGCAAAAGTATATATATATATGCGCAGTGCTTTATGTTGTGCATAGGGGAGGGGGGCCCCTTAAAATGTTTTGCTATGAGGCCGTGTGAATCCTAACTACGCCCCTGCTCCAGTATAAGTCTATGGAGCCCGACTCCTGTAATCACATGTATCGGGTGGCCTCCTGCTATCATCATTTTCACAACATTTCCTGTTGAAGCGTTATCAGACGTTGAGAAAAATAGCGGGAGGCCCAGGAACCAGCAGCTGTGGCAGAATGGGCTAGGTAAGTATACAGCACTGTTATGTCCCCTTCAGCCCTTACAGCAAATTATGAGTTTATGCCAGACAACCCCTTTAAATCCATATGTTCTGTTCAAATAACCAACAAAAGCTGTCCTACCTCAGTTGGTGTATAAGTCACAGTGAAGATGTGGTCCCTGTGAGGCTGCAGGATACCTTGTAATGGACTTATAGTAAAAGCTGTGTATTCTTCTGTGTTTCGCTCTTCTAGTTGTAAGGTTTGTTGATTTGGCTTCACTATATGCCAATAAAATGGAAGCTCCACATGTCTGTAAATAATCAAATGCAAAAGTTAGTTCCTAACTTAAAGCATACCTGTTATTCCAAAAGATTTAAAAAAAAAAATTGCCTGGATTTATTAGATGAACCCTACAGAGAGGTGACCAGATGATTTTAGTGCCCCTCTACGCGGATATGATCTACGGAGCTGAATTATTAGCATAAGAAACTGGGCCTAGTGAAAAATGCATCCTAGTTATTGTTGTTAGTTATGGTCCTCCAGTTCATTATAACATATCCATTCCCCATGGAAATAGAAGAAATTCACTACAAAAAGTTGTCGAAGCATACGTACGTTGTGTTTCTTACAGCAATGCTCTTCTGCTCCATTGAATGTAGGTTTGTGCTCTCAAACTGTACTAAATGTTCAGCCGAACCATTTGGGAACTCAACAGGGACACTCTTGTCCTCACTGAGAGAAACCAGCTGCAATCCTAAAAGTTGTCCATATCCTTCACCCCCCAAAAAAACAGGACAATGTAAGAGTCAGTGCAAATTATTATACATAAGTTAGTTCAGTACTTATATATATAGCCCACCTGTCAATGTGATTTCCTTCACTTGGCAGTTATCACACACGATTGTAAAAACCTGGCTGTAGGTTTCAGGATATAAAGGGAAAAAGACAACCTGGAAAAAGATGTCATAATCTATAATATTAATGCACATTGCACATATACAATATTATTACCCTGGCTGCTGGAGAATACAGTAGGTTCCATATTTGTTACTGACCTCGATGATGGTTTCTTGCCCAGGATATAGTTCAAACATGGCCGGTCGGATGCAGAATGGAAGCTGCTCCACAAAGCCTGCATTTGCCACAGTCTGAACACAGAAAACAGATTATTGAACATTGTCAAATTCTACATATGATAAAAAGAGGTCTAAACGTTTTTATTTTCCAGCAAAAAATTCTGCAAGTACCTGATGGCTCCCAACGCAGTGTCCTAGTACCCTTTTTACCAGCTGCCATAAATCTTGAGTTATCATATGACTAAGTAATATCTTGCTGTGCATCTTAAATTGTATCTGGCTATCATCGTATGTACTGCCAAACAGTGCTTAAAACAGCATACACTGAGGTATATTAAAAGTGCAAGGGTTAAAGAGGAACTATCAGCAGGTTAGCTGAATCTACCCTGCTGATAGCCCCCTATTGCACAGACACTGAGAAGGAGGGTATGTCTATTACCTTCCTCCTTGGCACTGCTCTGGTTCAGTTAGGAGTTTGCTTCACGATCCAGTGAGACGGTTAGGAGCACTAACCCACCCCCATAGCACTGATCTGGCCCAGCCACCCCGCTCCTAATGGTGCATGAGTGCTCCTAACAGTCTCACCAGACCTGCACCGGAACAGAGCTGAGGATCAAGGTAAGAGACATACCTTCCTCCTCTGCGTTTCCTGTGCAATAGGGAATATCTGCAGGTTAAAGTCGTTTAACCTGCTGATAGTTCCCCTCTAACATTGTTGTATATTTGCCACAAACAGTGGTCACATGTTAAGGAAGTAAAGATTCTGGTCACATGACACTTACTTACGCAGCTTCAATGTGAAGTGTGCTGTGAGGGAGGAGTCTCCTAGGTGCAACCTCTTTCTAGGTGAGAATCAATCCCTGCAAAGCAAAGTCCAACCCCAAGTCCCCCAAAGGGCTAAAACTTTCTAGTCAGGCCTGGCCAGAGAAGTGTAAGGAAGTGACTGTCTGTTCCAGTTATTCCCTTTGCCTAAAGACAGATCTGGGTCATGTACACAGAGATCATGGCATTGTGTGGATTTAGGAGGTTTTACCCAAGAGGACAATTCTGCTTTAAGCATCTGTTCCTAGCTCAGCCAGTGAAAAAAGGAGGGGGAAACATGTTCCAGGGATCTATTTAGGGACTTAATCTGGAGTGCAGCATGTAGCCTTCTGCTCCCCGGAGGGGCAGGTCTAAGAGGCCTATTCCACGGAACGATAATCGCGATTATCGCTCCGTGGAATAAATACAACGATCAGCCGATGACAACGTTCATCTGCTGATCATTGATATAGGTTTGAACCTATAATTGTCGGGCTCCGACCGCACATCGCTATGTGTAATAGCGGTGCACGGCCGGCAACTGACAATTTACATTACCTATCCAGACTGCAGGGCTCCTCTTGCGGTCTTCTTCTCCCCGGGTTCCGCGCGCTCCAGCTTTAGAGGGGCCTGTCTGAGCTGACAGGCCGCTTAGCCAATGATGTCCATGCAGCCCTTAATAAATGATAATCAGGCTGTGCAATATGGCCAGTAAATGAGCGCCAATCGAGCAGATCGGCGCTCGTTTACAGCTATTATTGGGCCCCCATCGGCCCGTGTAATAACAGCCTAAGGCTGGGTTCACACTACGTATATTTCAGTCAGTATTGGGGTCCTCATATTGCAACCAAAACCAGCAGTGGATTGAAAACACAGAAAGGCTCTGTTCACCCAATGTTGAAATTGAGTGGATGGCCGCCATTTAATGGCAAATATTTGCTGTTATTTTAGAACAACGGCTGTTATATTGAAATAATGGCCGTTATTTACTGTTATATGACGGCCATCCACTCAATTTCAACATTGTGTGGACAGAGCCTTTCTGTGTTTTTAATCCACTCCTGGTTTTGGTTGCAATATGAGGACCACAATACTGACTGAAATATACATAGTGTGAACGCAGCCTAATGTTGCGTTTACACAAAGTGATAATTCGCCCAATTGATCGCTTAACGATTTTGAAGCAATGATTTGGTTTTTATAACGATCAGCGTTTAGATGAATAATTCGTTAGAAAAGTCGTAAGAAAAATCATTATTGCGATCATTTTTAAGATCGCTTAAGCCCATCTGTCACATAGGGTGAATCTTTCAAAAGACTGTTTACACAAAGCGATCTGCGAATTCATAGCAAACGATGAACGACGATTTGAGAACATGTTGAAAGATCAAAATGAACGATTTCTCTCTCAAATGCGATCGTTATTGCGAAAATTCAAAAGATAACCGTTCCGTGTAAACGCAGCATAAGTCCTGATCATCGTGTGCTGAGGAAACTACACCTGCATGCAGTGATTGGGACTTAGGGCCCTATCACACCAAAAGATGTCTGACAGATTTGTTCAGCCAAAGTCAGGAACAGACTATAAAGAGAGAACAAACAGGTCGTAAAGATAAGACTGAGACTTCTCCTGTTTTCAAATCCATTCCTGGCTTTGGCTTAAAAAATCTGTAAACTAATCTGTCAGACATCTTTGGTGTAATAGAGCCTTTAAGGCCCTATTCCACGGGTCGTTTGGAGGAGCAATATCGTTCGTATTTGGCCGATAACGGCCGCTATGAACGATATTCGTCCCGTGGAATAGAGTGCAACGATCAGCCGACATCGTTCATGTCGGCTGATCGTTGCAGTCGCTTGTTTTTCAACATGTTCAATGATCAGCGATCCCCCGGGCAGCCCCCCCAGCAGCTCCCCGCCGCCCCTCCCGCACTCACCCGCTCGCTGACGCCGCGTTGAATAGCGGCGGCAGCGAGCGGGGAACGAGGAGCAAACGAGCGCTAATAGCGCTCGTTTGCATCTCCAAACGACTCGTGGAATAGGGGCATTAGACTTTCCCGTCATGTCACAGAAGGGATACTTCCAAGATGTGGAAAGTGAGAAGTTAAGCACCAGGGAGCAGAAGGCTTCAGCTCATCAGACAACCCCTTTAAGTACGCTACACCGCAGTTCACCAAGTTTGTGGGAATCCTCTCCAGCACAATCTAAATTATTTGGGCTGCACAGAAACTACTCCCGGCTTGCCTTTGGCATCACACTCATCATCGCTGTGGGTATCACACTTGTGCCTCCTTACCACGCAACCTCTAACATGGCTAAAACATCTCAAAACCAATAAACTTTCCTAATGTACTAATAATAGTTAAAACTATATTACTTGACAACGATATATACTATCTGAATCACCAATCATTACGATTTAAAATTAATACCTGGAACCAGTTCTTAGTTTTCTATGTATGTTTCACCTAGACTAGTACTATGTTAATTTCCCTCCTTCTCCTCTCTCCCTTACCCTTCCTCTCCACCTCTAACCCTCATTTCCTTCCCCATCCCCTTCACCTCTGAACTCTTTTTTTTTTATTGACAGATTCATATTCATATGTGCTTATACTATGAAACTTTACATACTATGTATTTATTCTTATTGATGAGGTGGAAATTTCTCTGTACGGTACTTAAAATAAAATGAATTTTGGAAAAAAAATAGAGCAAGATCACAAATGTAAGATAAGGCAATAAAAAGCAAATATTAAAAGATGGAAAATATACATACTCTGAAATTTGGTGGGGGCCAGATGCTTTTCGGCATTATACAGAACCGTCCACGGCTCAAACCTTCATTTCTGCAAAGGCATTCAATGAGCTTCACCCCACCAACTAAGCACGGGCCACAATCCAGAGTCCGGGGCACTGTACAAGACACAATTATTATGTCAATTATAAAAAAAAAAAAACACTGCTGTAACGGCAAATATGTTCTACTATCTGTCAATAGAGAGGTTAAAAAGGTTCTTAAAGTGTAAGAGTGTTTTATCTTCCCTGCTGGAGAGATAAGTATTACATTAAAATTAAAGGGGGTATCCAGGATTAGAGAAAGCACAGCTGGACATGGAACCAAGCTGCAAACCCGCACCCAAACTCAGGATAAGAGTGGTACTGTTTCTGGAAGAAGGCAGACATGTTTTTATAAGCCTGGATAATTCCTTTAATGTTGGGTCCTCCAGGTCTTTGTTAGCCGATATTTGCTCTGACTCATAGCTAGAATTGTCTAATTTAATTCAGATTTCTTAAGATTAACCCAAGTCAAAACTTTTTAATATGGAGGCTTCCAGGAAGCCAGTCATATCCAGCTTCTTGTTGCCTTCTGGCTGGAGAAGAGCAGTAGCATATATTCAGGCACTAAAGGGAGTGCATATCTAGCCGTCACATCTGGGCACTGATGCTTTAGGGGGTCCACAGGCCTCTCAGAAAACACCAGTATTGTAAGTGTCACATAGTAGGAGTGGGAACCTGTTAGAGTTTTGGGCACTGAGGCCCGGGAACTTTAATTGAGAGTCACTGACATTAAAAAGAACTTTTGTCATCAGGCATGAAAACAGAAAAAGGCAACGACAACCTGCAAGTGCCAGGACTTACCTACATACTTACATACTCCCTCCATTGTACACAAAATAAGAAACAAATAGAGTGTACCATCTCACCAAGTTAAGGTGACCTCAGAGAGATGGTCCCTACACTATCAATGGCCTCTCTTGGACTGGGCATGAAGGATCCATCTAAACTCCATTTAAAATGCCCACAGGAGAAGGGTGGATTGCAAGCTGAAAAGGAGGTAGCTCCCCCCTCCCCCCAAATAACACAATAAAAAAACAAAAAATGGCCAGCACACCAATGACACTGTTCACACTATCTAGGTGTACGCTGCTGTGGCTGATATACAGACAAAAACAGAAACAGTGGACTTACCATGTATATCCCCCCCACCCCCGTCGTACAAACAAAAATAAATGTGCTTGTGCAAGCCAAAGACAGTTCGGGTGTGGATGCAAGCCGCAGTATGGGGAAGGAAGGAGCTAGCAGTGGTGTACCATGAAGGCTGATCCAGCTTTGCCGGGCCTCCTTACTGCATGGGCCCCATAGCAGTTGCATGGTCTGGCTTCATGGTAGCTATACCACTGCCACTGGCAGAAATCAGAACCTTGTGACATATAATGGATCCACTGGGTTCTACTGCGATGTCTGCTGTTTGATTATAAACAAATGCTGCATGCCCCTCATGGTAGTGTGATCACAGCGTTAAATTTCTGCCTGTAAGCCAGTTGTCATGCTTCAATTTTACTTTTTAATAATAAAAAAAATCAAAACCTCTGTCTAGTTCACAATGAGTTAAATGAATCGAGCTAAAAACTGATTCAAATGAAAGGAAACAGACAGACTTAAAGCCACTGGGGTATTATAAAATTTTGTTCCAGTGGGGAACCATTGCTTCCTTCCTGACTTTGTCCTGTGGAAATTTATATTACTGTCATTTTCATTATTTCTCTTTTTTATTCTGAAGGGAAAAGCGCTTGGCGAGTAGAGGAAACAAGGTGCAGTATATTGTCAGTGAATGACAGAACTGCCGTGCATTGATCTGCCACAAGCTCAGAATGATATCTTTCATCTCACAATATAGATGGTGGCTAAGGGTATGTTCGCACCTCGTTTTCGGTCCAACATCGGGCTGCACGCCAGGAATCAGTGAAAAAAGGATGCGTACGTGGTCGACTACGCTTTTGAGTCCTGCACAAAAGCCGAGTACGTGCTACAAATAAGCAGAACACAGTCACATAATGACTCCGTCCTGCTCATTTAAGTCAATGTGGCCGTCATGTGGCCGTCGGACGCACGTGGGACCGAAAACGAGGTGTGAACATACCCTTAGCTGCAACATAAGGACTTAGGGGCCTATTCCACGAAGCCATAATTGGCCGAATTGGCCCGATTCGGCCGATTATCGCTCCGTGGAATAGAGACAACAATCAGCCGATGAGCGTGTCATCAGCTGATCGTTTATTTAGGTTCAAACCTAAAATCATAGGACACCGACTGTGCATCGCTGCTTAGAATAGCGACTGACGATTTCACAAGCGCCATGCTTTACCTAAGCATGTTGCAGGTCTTCTCCTGCGCTCCTTCTTCCTCCCTGTCCTGCGCACAGCAGAAGCTTTGGTGCAGCCTGTCTTAGCTGACAGACCGCTCAGCCTCAGCTCGGCCGCGGCGGTCCTGTCAGCTCAGACAGGCCGCATCAAAGCTGCTGCTGCATGCGGGATCGTGAGGAAGGAGGAGCGCAGGTGAAGACCTGCAACATGCTTAGGTAAAGTATGGTAAAGATGTCCCTGCAGCCCTTGCTAAACGATTGGCGGGCTGTTTAATAGGCCCGGTAAACGAGCCTTCTAGCAGATCGGCGCTCGTTTACATTATTGATCGGGCCCCCATCAGCCCGTGGAATAGGACCCCTATTGGCATTCAGAACATACCTTTGTTGTACAGTATGTGTCTGTGTTTTCATTTTCATAAAAAAACACCTTTATTTAGGCTGTGAATAGGTTCCCATGCTCCGTATCCTGTCTTACTGTGCTGTATGCACAGTGTATGTTGCTAATTATGCAAGGAGTGGGCATATGTGTACAGTAAGGCGTAGCAGTGCTAGGGTCGCCTAACGATAGACCCCGCCTCTTTGACACTATTCACAGCCCAAATAAAGGTGCTTATTTTATGAAAACGAAAACACAGGCAACAAAGTTGTGTTCTGAATGCTTTTCTGGATATCTGTCTAGCATTCAGGGTGTGACAGATTCACTTTAATTTTACTTTATTATACTAGTAATTCAGTGCATTACATGTCAGTATTGGAGGTGGTCTCCTTGCTTCAATAGGGACTAAGACAGGATACGGAGCTTGGGTTTCAATCAGTATAAAGTCCTCGAAATCTGCCAAAGAATCAGGAACAAATCGAACTGTATAATGGCAGCTCATTCCTGGTGCTACGATCCCTCCTTCTCCTGGAAACTTTCCTAAATGAAACAAATGATACAGGCAAATCAGACAGGACCAATAAACTGCATTCTATATTAACTTGCATTCTAGTAATATTCAGTTATGAAGACCATTTCCCAAGTGAGAAAAACACACATAAAAATACCATAAGGGTATGCATGTTGGTGGTCTTTCCCAATTCATCAATAGATGAATAGATGAAAGAATCACATGAGTTGTAATGAGAAACGTAAGGAGTAAAATGCCAAATAAAGGCCATTAAATGCTGGGAGATTTTATCTCTGAAGTCAGCAGAATGGCGGGGGCTCAGGGTCAGTAAAGAATAAGTAAAGTGTTCACAGTGTTGACTGACAAAGTCACTTAATATTTGCACAGGGGTTGTCCAGGCTTAGAAAAACATGGCTGCGTTCTTCCAAGACAGAACCTCTCCTGTCCTCTGTTGGGTGCAATTGTGCAGCTCAGTTCTATTGAGGTGAATGGACACCAGAGATGAGTGAATTTACAGTATATGGTTATATGTTCACCCGCTGTTTGAGACCGGCCGTTCCGTGAACCGGCCGGGTCACAGAACGGCCGGTTGTGGAAAAGATCATCCTCCCGGTACTGCAGTACCGGGCAGATGACCTTTAGTGCCGCTGAGTTTGGATGCGGGCGCATCCGTGTGCGCCCGCATCAGAACTCCCCACGGCACGCAATGGGATGTGCGGTCGGAGACGCTTGCTCCACTTTGTGCACTGAAAGGGTTTTCTGCGGCCGCAAGGGATCCCGGCTGGAGTGTATACTATGTGTATACACTCTGGCCGGGATTCCATAGACACCAATGTAACGTATATTTTTGTATTAATCGCGGCCATTGTTGCATTCGGCACTTACTCCTCATTCCCCGCTTGCTGCTGCCGCCGCTATTGCACGGGTTGGCAGCGAGCGGGTGAAAGCCGGGGGGGGGGGGGGGGGGGCAGAGAGGTGCGGGGGCCACGGGGAGCTGTGTGGGAGGCTGCCCGGATCACACCAGCGACACAACACTTTTCGAGACCGGTAGAGACGCTTGATAAGGAAACCGGACCGTCTTGAAACACATTTTGTCGCTCACATAATACTTTTAATAAATGTTATCATATTTTATATTCCTACTACCTCTTGGACCTGCGCCTGTTTTACCCATCTTGGAGTAAAGGAGGACATTGGTACATGGCAGCTGAATATTACTAACAACATCCTACCAGTATTTTTGGTTAACAGCCCCTCAGTCATTAGTGATCTAGATGATCCCGATTATGGATATAAAATATTTAATATAACCTTTTACATGTTACGTGCCATATCAAACCTTACCAAGGCCTATAGAGAAATATGGAGTTGACGGAGGGATCACTCTGACATGGCGACTTGATGCAGTCATATTTCTCAGCTCCACTGCCATCTTTATGGAAGAGAAGACAAAATTAGTTCTTCTGTCAAATCTCAACATTTTCAAAGAAAAACACTTTTATTTTGTTGATCCTTGTTTCCTGATGCCTACATTTACTAAAAGCATTTTTGCAAGACACATAACTACAACATGGCTCCCCATCTACACAGTAAGGGACTATTAAATAAGGGTTTCCTTTCAAATCAACTGGTTTCAGAAAGTTATATAGATTTGTAATTTACTTCTTTTAAAAAATCTCAAGTCTTCCAGTACTTATCAGCTGCTGTATGTCCTGCAGGAAGTGGTGTATACCTTCCAGTGTGATACAGTGCTCTCTGCGGCCACCTCTTTCCATGACATGAACTGTCCAGAGCAGTAGCAAATCCCCATAGAAAACCTCTCCTGCTCTGGACAGTTCCTAAAATAGACAGAGGTGACAGCAGAGAGCCATGTGTCAGACTGTAAAGAATACACCACTTCCTGCAGAACATACAACAGCTGACAAGTACTGGAACACTGGAGATTTTTAAATAAAAGTAAATCACAAATCTGTATAACAACAGTTTATTTGAAATAAAAACATTTTTGCTGGAGTTTCCCTTTAAGCTTACATGTAATTGGCTGCTTGGGAACTCTAAACAGGACCCAGTATAGGTGTTAATCCAATGAATCCCCTCAGGCAATTACATAACTCACTTCATATATCTGTCCAACCTCATACTCAGGGAAGAATACAACTGGAGGATTCGCCAGAAACACCGGTATTGGATCATTTGCACCACTAGAAAAATATGCAAAAATTCATTCAGTTATATTTCTACAAACCAAAAGGAATGAAGTGAATGTAACTCTAAACCTAAGCATAGCTGACCTTACCGGGGAAAACTGTAGATGGCTATATATTTATCTTATATGAATGATCATATATATATATAGATGGAGGGCCTCAACATCCACAAGGCGGATAGAAGGCATGGCCTCCTCCCACGCCTCATTTTTCATGATTTAAACCTGCACGATTTACGCTGGTTCGGGCGCCGGCCAGATGGATTCACTAAGAGGTGTGCGCCTCTTTTAAAACCGGCGTACTTGTACGCTGGTCTTCATAAATACCCCCCACAATATAAGCTTCAGCCGGGATCCCTAGCGGCCGCAACGAAAACTGACATTTCAGTTTTGTGCGGCCGCTATTCATTGAATAGCGGCCATGCAACCCTGACAGGTCACACAGTGGAGAGTGCGGTTTTGGCCGCACTTTCCATTGTGTGCAATGGTGAATTTTGATAAACTTCACTGACAGCGGACATTCTGTGACACGATGGTGTCACAGAGCGGCCAGGGTTATATGGTGTGTGAACGTGGCCTAAGATTGTATTTACCTTATCTTATTGAGATATGCTTGATATGTGAAATACTCTATAAATGTACAACTGGATAAACTAATCGTATTATTATGTATCAACCCTATAGAATCCGTCAGCACCATGTAGGTGTTCTGTATACTTACTGCTCCTCAATAACTCTGCTCTTCCCAGATATTAACATTTCTCTTTTCCTAGTTGGGAGAATGAGCGATCGTCCTCCATGCTGGCTGCTCGGTGGTAAAAAGCGGGGATTTTTCAGGAAATTGTGTCTCTTTTCTAGTTGAGCAAGACGCCCTCGCTCAGCTTCTCTTTCTTCTGCGCTCATCTCTATTTTCTGTAATCTCTTCTTGGATGATCTAGGCTTCTAGAAGAGAAAAAAACGCATTATTTCAACAAATACATACGCAGACCATACTTTTTCCAATCCTGTTGATTGGTCCATGATAATCGCTAAAGAGCATTCCTAGGAGAGCTCACTGAGTTTATAACTGGCCGTGTAAAAGTGGCAGCAATCAGCCGACGAGCGAGCAAACGTCCACTCATTGGATGATTTGATCTTTTGTGCGGATGTAAAAATCATTGTTATCATATTTCTCTCTGTAAACAAGAGATGTGCAGCTAATGTATTTAAATGGCCGCATGAACAATACAGTGAACATTCATGTGGCCTTGTCACGCAAATAATTGTGCTTTGTAAATCTCACTGAATGGTGCTCGTTTGTTTCTTTATACAGCTCCACATCAGGCCATGTAAAAGGACACTTAGGCCATGTTCACACAAACAAATCTTTTGCATAAATCATGTTATTATCTGTTAATATCTGTTATTTCAATTTGCAACAACGGCCGTGATTTATGCAGAAGATACGTTGTATGCAAATGAATGGAATCCATGCCGAAGCGTATACACATAGTATACGCTCTGGCTGGGATTCCAACCAGCTGCCCAAGAAACTGACATGTCAGTTTTGTGTGGCTGCTATTCATTGAATAGAGGCCACACAGAATGTCAGTTAACACAATGGAGCGTGTGGCTCTGGCCGCATGCTCCATTGTGTGCAATAGTGAATTGCAACAATTCAACAGTTGGGTTGACTTTTATAGTGATTTTGTGGATAAGCATTTACCTTACTTGTCTTACTTTGACTTATATCTTCAGAGCTCGGCAATGATGATAAAGTCAAGCTGGATAATGACCTCTCTTCAAGGCCCTTTGGAGATACGCCTGGAGGTGAAGGATCACGGTATCCGTCATCCACAGGGCTTCTAGAAATGTGTTGATGGAAACTGATTGTCTCTCTATAAAAAGACGGCTCAGATAATCCTGAAATGTGAATATATAGAGAACTATCACTGGGAAACCGATGCTCACTTAGGCTGGGTTCACACACAGTATATTTCAGGCAGTATTTGGTCCTCATGTCAGGTCCTCATAGCAACCAAAACCAGGAGTGGATTGAAAACACAGAAAGGCTCTGTTCACATAATGTTGTAATTGAGTGGATGGCCGCCATTTAATGGCAAATATTTGCTGTTATTTTAAAACAACGGCTGTTATATTGAAATAATGGAAGTTATTTACAGTTATATGGCGGCCATCCACTCAATTTCATCATTGTGTGAACAGATCCTTTCTGTGTTTTCAATCCACTCCTGGTTTTGGTTGCTATGAGGACCTGACTTGCGGACCAAATACTGCCTGAAATGTACGTAGTGTGAACATAGCCTTAATCCGCATAATAGCTTCTACTGACTAAGATATAAGAATCGGACACTCGGTCGGCTCCACCAGAATATCATATCCACAGGGAAGTCATTCTGGTTTCCGCAAGTTACATGCATACCTCTAGGAGCTTTGGTCATAGTCTGGGTGTCTGTGATATAATCTTCAGGGCAGATAAGTTTGTGCTTCTTCAGGAGGTCATTGTCTACACACCATCTAAAATAGGATTCAACTATAGAGAATAGAATATTACTATGTTGTATACAACTCCTTTCATTTTTAAACTTTTTTGTATACACAAAACTGATATCTTTCTGGTATTATTACAAACTCTACCGTAGCATTTAGGGCCGTATTTACAGCTTGTGCTGCCCTAGGCACTCTGCATAAATACACCCCATAAGGGTATGTTCACACTGAGGAATAGGCAAGGAATACATGAGGAACTGAGGAGGAAAGTTTTCTGCTTGAAATTCCTCGCCCATTTAGCTCTGGCAGAATAGACGCAGAATTCGAGCCCCATTGACTTCTATAGGATTTCTCTAGCAGAATCTGCTCTAAGAATTGACACGTCAATTCTTTGGGGGTAAAGTGGATCCGCGGTGGAAAATTCTATGTGAAAACTCCGAAGTGTGAACAACAGAGCGGAAATCCTATTGAACACAATGGGACAGTGCTCTGTTCATATTTTATAGGCGGATTAAGTGCGGATTCCACTTTGATTCTTTAGTGCAAACATACCCTTAAGCCCCTATTACACGGGGCAATGGAGAGGAGCAAACCAGCGCTGTCAGCGCTAGTTTGCTCCTCATTCCCCGCTCGCTGCCAACGCGTGTAATAGTACGGGGGTGCTCCTTATTCAGAACTGGTCTTAGAAGCATACTTCCCTTCATGATCTTATAAAATACATAAATGTCCAGTAACTTGCCCTCAGTCACCTTACCTGGGGGTAACCCTAGATTTTGGAATGAGTCTCCAGCTTCATTCTTCACACAGTTTAGCATTCGTTCCTCTTGAGCAGTAGCTCGAGCACGAGCCTGGATGATGTGACGTTCCACCTTGTCACACTCTGCCATTCTGTTCTCATATTCTGTACGTATCTACAGACAACAAATAAGAGAAAAATGTTTTATAAGTGACTCAGAAATAAGAAAACAACAATACATTAAAATAAGTTAAAGGGGTACTCTAAGCTTTTTTCCAGTAATTGAAACACATTACAAAGTTATATAACTTTGTATTATGCTTCAATCACCTATCTGCCCCCTTCCCTATCTTTTCCCCCCTCAATCCTGACCAGGAAGTGAAGTAAACGCATTCTTACCTAATGACTGTTGACCCCAGGCTTTTCTGTGGCAGCCATTTTGTGACAATGACATCATCAAGAGGGAGGTGGGTCTAAGCCCTCTTAGGCCAGCCTCCCTTTGTCAGATGACACATGTTGCTCAGCTCTGATTGGCTGAGCAGGATGAAAGCCATCTAACAGTTCTACAGAGTCAGTTAGACAGCACAGGAGACAAAGTGCATCATGGGAAAGCCCAAACCAGGAAGCTGTGCTTATGCAGATGATGTCATTGTCACAAAATGGCTGCCACAGAGCAGCCTGGGGTCAACAGTCATTAGGTAAGAATAAGTTTCTTACACTTCCTGGTGGGGGGCGGAGGGAGGAAAAGATAGGGAAGGGGGCAGATAGGTGATTGAAGCATATTACAAAGTTATATCACTTTGTAATGTGTTTAATTACTGGGAAAAAGCTTTTCGCTGGAGTACCCCTTTAATGCAACATCCAATTTGTTCGATCTGTTGGAAAACTAACATCACTGTTGGCTATATTCTTGGCTAAAATGATGTCCGTCATTACACGTTTTTGGCAGTTGGTACATGGGTACACTATTCTGTCTCAAAATGATGTCCGTCATTTCACATTTTTGGCGGTTGGTACATGGGTACACTATTCTGTCTCAAAATGATGTCCGTCATCAAACTTTTTTGGCGGTTGGTACATGGGTACACTACTCTGTCTCAAAATGATGTCTGTCATTTCACATTTTTGGCGGTTGGTACATGGGTACACTATTCTGTCTCAGGCTCTTTTGGGTGTTTTTTTTTTTGGAAGGTCCATTGAATTTAGTAGTAAAGATGGTGAAAGGACGGTAAAAAAAAATAAAAATGTGTGAACAGCTAAAAATAACGTTCATTGTTTTCAAAATAACATCTCCAAATAATTATCATGAACATAAATTTGGGCAGCCGTTATTCCATTGACTTCAATTATAATTCAGTAATAATGGACACTATTTTTTTAAAAAAAAAAGCGTACTCCTTTTCTCCTCTTTTACACAGTGTGAACATAGCCTATCCATAAAGCTTTATAATCTTAATTATAACAACTATGTCGCTGTTACATAGTTATTATATATATGGTATATTTTAAACCCAATATACATGACACCTCTTACTGCTGCCAATCAACAGAAGAATATATGTACATAAAAAACTATACAAACTATACAAAATAATATAACTTTATTGAAGCAACGTATTAGACCCTTTTAAGGGTCATGAATGGGGCATGTTTACACAGTGAGGGGCATATGACAAGTAATATTACCATGTGGAGGCATAAAATAGGGCACGACTACTACTTTGTGAGGGACACAGAGGACTACGGTTCAGTGGCTACACAAAGAAAGGTGCTATTACTTTGCGGTCAGGAAAGTAGCAGCAGGAAGGGGGCCATATCAGTCTGTTTGGCTCGGCCTGTGTACTAGAGCCCATGGTTTACTCTAACAGATTTATTGCAAAAATTTCTGTTTCGATCTTTTGAATGAGGATATTTTATGGGCATACAATCTGGTGTGTGTGCGTTTACCTACAGCCACTGCAATATCTGCTAGATATCTGCAACATAAGGGGCTACGTAAAACAGCATGCAGCATATCTGTATATGATCTGAATAGCTTTATTCTATAAACGCCCATTTACCTACCTTACCTAAAAATCTACAACAAATCTGCAACGTCTGCACATGGCTATAGTTCTTACCTGCTGCAGGTCCTCTACAAACTTTTGATGGTAAGGGTTGTCTCCTCCCTTTGATCGGATCAGGTTGGCTCCTGTGTCTTTACCAATAACTTCTCCAGTATATACGTTTTTGAAGAGACTTGTCAGTAAATGAGAGATATCCTGTATATGACGGGAATAATATCATAAATATAAAAAAAATGCTGCCATGTCAACTCTTTCAGTGTAGAGCCGCGGAGAGCGGAGGCGCCCATTGAGACACCAAGGCAGGCGGAATTCTGAGCAGAGTCCGCGGTGGGGATTCCATTCGGAATTTCCGCCTCTTTTCCTCAGTGTGAACATACCCTTACTCCAAGGGTGGGGAACCCTATGCCCCCAGCTGTTGCAAAACTAGAATTCCCATCATGCCTGGGGAATTGCAGTTTTCCAACAGCTGTAGGGCCGAAGGTTCCCCATCCCTACTCCATTCCCTTCTATCCAGTATTATACCTGGGTCTTTTCAGAGGAAGGCTTTGGCCGGTACATAGCAGGGTCCGGGGACAGATTAACCCTTGGAAGAACCTCATCTGTAGCCATCTTGTCTTTGTTTCCAGTATCTAAAATGACTAAACGGCAAAACAAACCTGATGTAACAAGATTATTATTTCACTGGACAAGTCCCAACATCAGATGTAATAACAGCAGAATAAGCGGCATGTGATATGCGTGTCTTATTAAAGCATTGCACCATTCTCTCATCATGTATGGACAGCTGTGACAACCTTGTGATGAGATGTGGCTGGGCAGTTCCCAAGTATTATCCTCATGTACGTGCCAGTAATAGTGAACACATACAACAGGCGTAACCTGTCTTATACCCTCACCCTCTAGTTTATATTTCGATACATTTATTTACATGTTACAGATGCAATGTACAGTTAGTATCAGATTTGCAAGGAAAATGAAATTAGTTTTACCAAAGTCTCCAGGGGGAAACAAGAAGCAGACAGCTCCATACATTGTGTAGTGGTCGTGCTGGGTTACTGCATCTTAGCTCCTATAGAAGTGATTAGCAAGTGAGATACAGTAACTGGCAAACAGCTGATGGTGAGGGTGTTGCACATGGGCCCTTCCAATCACATTTTGATGGCCTATCCCCATGATAGGCCATAAATATTAAAAGTCCCATTCCCCTTTAGGGTACAAACCCACTTGACGTATTTGCTGCGTGAATCAGTCTTAAAAATAAGCAGGCAAAACGCAGGTTGGCTTTATACAATTGTTCTGCGTTAAAATACGCAATTGCGTATTTTTGAAGCGTGAAGCTTGTTGTTAGCAAAGCATCAGTTGTTAACAACCTGTGCGAAAAACGCATGTAGCTTCACGCTTCAAAAATACGCAATTGCGTATTTTAACACCGAACAATTGTATAAAGCCAACCTGCGTTTTGCCTGCTTATTTTTAAGACTGATTCACGCAGCAAATACGTCAAGTGGGTTTGTACCCTTAAGCATTTTCAAAAGTCACAACTAGTGTTGAGCGGACCTGTCAAACTGTTCGGGTTCAGCAATATTCTCCGAACCCGAACACTTGGCGTTTCATTCCTTGTGGCTGCAGAAGTTGGATGCCATCTTAGGAAGTCCTGGAAAACATGGATCTAACCATGAGCTGTATGCATGTTTCCCTGGTAGCCTTAGGGTGACATTCAACTTCTGCAGTTGCGGGTATCAAATCATATTGTTCGGCAATCATGTCTCATACTGCGGTCACATGCTGAGATTACGTTTCATATCACGATCCCATCTCAAACTGAGATCACGTCACATCATGCTGCAATCATATCTCATATTGCAGTAACGTCGCATGCTAGGATTACGTCACATGCTGCGATCACATCTCATACTGCGATCATGTCACATCATGCTGCAATCATATCTCATATTGCAGTAACGTCGCATGCTAAGATTACGTCACATGCTGCGATCAAATCTTATACTGCGATCACATCACATCATGCTGCAATCATATCTCATATTGCAGTAACGTCGCATGCTAAGATTACATCACATACTGCGATCACATCTCATACTGCGATCACATCACATCATTCTGCAATCATATCTCATATTGCAGTAACGTCGCATGCTAGGATTACGTTTTATATCGTGATCCCATCTCAAACTGAGATCACGTCACATCATGCTGCAATCATATCTCATATTGCAGTAGCGACGCATGCTAAGATTACGTCACATGCTGCGATCACATCTCACACTGCGATCACGTCACATCATGCTGCGATCATGTCTCATGCTGCGATCACATGACATGCTGCGATCACTTTACCTTGATCACATGTCCCATACCACAACATGCTGCGATTACGTCACATACTGCGATCAAGTCACATCACGCTGCAGTCATGTCTCATGCTGCATTCATGTCATATGCTGCGATGTCTCATACTGCGATCATTTCACATCCTGCTGTGATCATGTCTCATGCTGCATTCAAGTTTCATGTTGCGATCACATCTCATACGGCAATCACATGACATGCTGCGACAGCGTCTCATACGGCGATCACATGACATGCTGCGATCACATCACATGCTGCGATCACGTCTTATACGGCGATCACATCACATGCTGCGACAGCGTCTCATACGGCGATCACATCACATGCTGCGATCACATCTCATACGGCGATCACATCACATGCTGCGACAGCGTCTCATACGGCGATCACATCACATGCTGCGATCACGTCTCATGCTGCGATCACATCTCATACGGCGATCACATCACATGCTGCGACAGCGTCTCATACGTCGATCACATGACATGCTGCGATCACATCTCATACGGCAATCACGTCACATGTTGCGATCACATGACATGCTGCCATCACTTTACCTTGATCACATGTCACAACATGCTGAGTTTAAAGGGAGAGAGCAGAAAGTTGTAATGGACGTCATATTATTACTCAGGAATCAGAGCAAATGCTAATGATGTGGTCAGAGAGAAGAGCCCCCGTATATAACACGCTGTGTCCTGCAGCCATTACATGCTAAGGTGAGATGAGGACACCGGGTCACGTTACACGTTATATTATCAGCGGTACCGCTTCTCCTATGTAGCCTGTAGAACCCAATGCACACATCGCGCATCACGCTGTACTTACATTAATAAATGGACTCGTTCGTGCGGAGGAATACATGAGACAGCGCCGTCTCTTTAGCGTCCTCTGGTTGCCGCAGTAACACTGGGCGGAGTAATACCACGTATCCGGCAGCTACATGAGTGAGTCTTGATGAAAAAAGAATGCACGCCACCTAGCGGACGCTCGTTGTGAGTGCGCGGCTGTTTCTCAGGTCACTTGTCAGAAAGAGAACGTTCGTTCTGCGTTCAGATTAGAACGATGTAGAGAGAGACTCTTTTATTAGATGGATTTTTTTTTCTCATTGGCTATTATTTATTTATTTATTTATTTGTATTGT
Organism: Dendropsophus ebraccatus; assembly: GCF_027789765.1. Taxonomy (NCBI): domain Eukaryota; kingdom Metazoa; phylum Chordata; class Amphibia; order Anura; family Hylidae; genus Dendropsophus; species Dendropsophus ebraccatus. Next base: position 180,587,072 of record NC_091455.1, on the reverse strand, counting down.
TTATCACAGTGATTCCGCACCTGTAAACGCTGTCTGGGCATAATAGGAGTTGTAGTTGCTGGAGATCTACGGTTTAGGGTTATCTATCACATAATAAATGAATACAGGTTTCAACATGTTACAATCCAATGACCAGTAAAACAATATAGTAATACAATTTGCAATAACATAATAATAATAATAATAATAATAATAATAATAATAATATTTGACATAATTTCATGTGTGTTTTTAAATTTCATGTGTGTTTTTAATCATTGCCTGACAGGGCCAACAGAGACTGCAGGGAGCATGAAGGAATGAGCAGGGCAGATGTGGGCACATAGAGGGGTTACAGCTATGGAGAGATTACCTCCATAGTCCTGTCCCCTGATGCAACCCCCAGCCTGAAGTAGATCAGCTATGATTTGGAAGGTGAGGGAGACTTCCTGAGTCAGAGTACAGGGCTGTAGACCCTGCTGTGCAGACCACGCCCCTCCTCCACTCGCCCTCCCACCCAGTACAGGGAGCTCTTAAACCAAAGCAATGCTCTTAAACAAAGTTCCAATTTTGAAAACCTGTGAGCTCTTCTTGCAAAACGTCTCAATCCAAGTTACTCTTAAACCAAGGTACCACTGTGTGCCTGAGCCTGTGTGACCTATACTTGTCATTATCAATATAGTCTACTTCCTGCTAAGGACACAAAGACACTTCAGCTGATACAGCAGCTGATAAGTACTAGAGGACTTGAGATTTTTAAATAGAAGCAAATTACAAATCTCTGGCACCAGTTTATTTGAAAGATTTTTTTTGTTGCTAAACTACCCCTTTAATATTGGGGTGGAGTTACCCAGAAGGCCTTGACAAGGCATTGCAGTATGTGAAATGTCCATAGGTCAGTAATATAAAATCAGCCTGCTTTACTGTACATATATATATATATATATATATATATATATATATATATATATATATATATATATATATATATATATATATATACGGAGTCCTGTAATCTAAAATGCTGGCCTACTTGAGTACTGATAAATATGTTGGATTAGTAGTTTATCATGTTAGACACCAATTAGACCTCTTCATGTTAGTGCCAGGACTTGTCTCTGTTCAGTGCCCAAATAAACAGGATATGAGCATTAAGCACACTGGAAAGTTCAGCCTTATATCTCTCCGGTCAGGAAGCAGACTTTCCTGCGGGAGACCTCCAGAACCAGGAGTACTAGCGCATTTTTGGTCTTTATTAGTAAACTTGTATCATAGTAATGGAGAGGTTTACCAGATCCCGATAGATGATGCTTGGTGGCATTTGTATATACTTTGTATTGAGACTCTTGATATGTATGAGTTATCAAATGGGCACTAACGTTTTTAACAGACTAGCTAGCTATACAGAGAAAATATTTCTGGAATCATTGGCAATCCCATATGAATGGAAACAGCCATACTCTTCTTTACTGGGAGGCAAGGGCATATTTGTGTATACCCCCTTTAAGGGCATAGAGTCCAAGTAAAATCACATATTTGCCAGGAGTCTCGGAAGACCCTCATTGATATGAATGGAACCACTTTAATAAGGTTGGTTTCTGTGTCATATTCACTTTAAATAGATATAGCATAAGTATAATATAGTGAGGTATGACGTGAAGAATATATCCCCTCTCTAGTGATAAATCTAATCTGTCTCAGTCTTCTGTAAGTCCTATCAGACCCATTGTGTCTGTTTCCTGGTCTACAGACATGTGGAAGATGTCATAATTTAAAGGAGCCGTGTAGAAACTATTTCCTTTTAAGAAAATTTAGTGAGGAAGTAATGTGATAACATTTTCCAACTTTCTCTAGTGAAAGTTTTTACTATACCCCTAAAATAACTCACTGCCACAGGCCCTTAATGCGTAGCATTGTGAAAGTCTGTGGCATATGGCCAGGGCTACATTCAGGGGTGCAGCTTAAGATAAACGGCCGGTACAAAAACTCACAGGTACAGGGACCCTGTAGACCCTTGTACCTGTGCGGGCCCTCTCTGCAGCCATTGCTCTTTTCTGTATTAAAATACACCATCCCTTCCACTCCAGGGGACAGAAGAGGAGGGCCTTGAGGTAGAGGTCCATGAGGTGTAATGCTAATAAATAGTTAATGGATTAATTGTTGATAGACATTACAGGCAGACACCATAGGTGGTAGCCACATATAATGTCCTGGGGAGGAGAAGGTTACTCTGACCTTTAATCTTTGTGACACCTCTGCTCCAGTCAGTGCTGCCGCACCAACCTTCATATACTGCTAAACACTGAGTTTTAGCAGATCAAACATAAGCAGTCAACCTTAAAGGGGAACTCCGGATAAGAAAAACTTGTTTTCTATTGTATATCCTTGTATTTCCTTGTATATAAGGATATGTCTAGCTGTTTTGATGCGTGATTCCAAAAGAGAAATGGCCCATCCCTGCCTTCTTCATAAATTATGGATCGTTGAAAAAAATACTACTTTTATTGGTGTAGGGATCTTCCCGGGGGATGGTGTGTTTGGACACAGTTCACAGCAGACTTGGACTTGTAAAATAACAGCTTGGCGTTTATTTGCAGCATAAACAGTCCATAACAGAAATATAGCAACACTGCGCTTTAAGAACAAAACAAAAAGGTCTTGCCCGTCTGGGCGCTAACTAACACAGCAGGTTACCTCTCTGACACTTCAGTCGGCAGTATTGCGGGGTGTGAACAGGCCCCAGCAGTGATAGAACTCCTTGCTCCCAGGAAACACAGCATGCAGGCTGTTTACTCCTGTCTGAGAGCCCCCACCTGCATCTCTGTGGAGCTCTTACCTTCTCAGGCTGATTGCTCACCTGATGGCAAAACCCAAACTGGATCGGGGGGAGGGAATGGCAAGTCCCACTACCAAAACCTACCTGCCATTCCATGTAAATCCAGGCCCGGTAAAAATAAATAATAACTCAGCAGCATAACACTGCTGAGCAACAGATCCCTCCTGGACTTACCATCTCACACTATGCATCAGCCTAGGTGAGATGTACACCCCCTCGAACACATCTCCTGTGACAAGTCTACATATCCCCCCCCTCTTTTTCAGACCGGAGGGCTGAGCATTTTGTCCCCACAGACAGTGTACCCTTGATAGGGCGTCAGCATTCGCCTGTAATTTCCCTGGCCGGTGTTCCACAGTGAAATTGAAGTTTTGTAGGGACAGAAACCACCTAGTCACCCTCGCATTCTTCTCCTTGTTTATTTTCATCCATGTTAGGGGGGCATGGTCGGTCACTAGCTTAAATTTTCTGCCTAGCAAGTAGTACCTCAGGGATTCTAGGGCCCATTTCACTGCCAGACACTCTCGCTCAACAATGGCGTAGTTTTTCTCGGCCGGGGATAGCTTCCTACTCAAGTACATCACCGGGTGCTCCTCGCCATTCACGACCTGTGAGAGGACGGCACCTAACCCTGTATTAGAGGCGTCTGTCTGTACTAGAAACTCTCGCCTAAAGTCAGGGGTAACTAGCACAGGTTGTTGGCACAGGGCAGACTTAAGGCTTTGAAAAGCCTTCTCAGCCTCTGGAGTCCATGTCACCATTGCGGACTTCGCACCCTTTGTCAGGTCAGTTAGTGGGGCTGCAACTGAAGCAAAATTTGGCACAAACCTTCGGTAATAGCCCGTAATACCCAGGAAAGCTCTGACCTGTTTCTTTGTGAGGGGTTGAGGCCAATTCTGTATTGCCTCAATTTTATTTAGTTGTGGTTTCACTAACCCCCTTCCAATAATGTAGCCCAAGTATTTGGCCTCCTCTAAGGCTAGTGCACACTTCTCTGCATTGATGGTTAACCCCGCATCACTTATGGCATCTAACACCGCCTGGACCTTACAGAGGTGACTTTCCCAATCAGGGCTAAAAATGACCACATCATCGAGGTAGGCAGCAGAGTAATCACGATGTGGTCGCAGAATCAGGTCCATCAACCTCTGAAAAGTGGCAGGGGCTCCATGTAACCCGAATGGCATCACTACGTATTGGAAGAGCCCATCAGGGGTGGAGAATGCAGTCTTCTCTCTAGCCTTAGGAGTGAGTGGGATCTGCCAGTAGCCCTTAGTGAGATCGAGGGTAGTTATGTACCTGGCATTACCCATCCTTTCTATCAACTCATCTACCCTGGGCATGGGGTAGGCATCGAACTTGGAGATCTCATTTAACTTTCTAAAGTCATTACAGAACCTCCAAGTTCCATTGGGCTTTGGGATTAACACAATCGGGCTGGACCACTCGCTCTGGGATACCTCAATGACTCCTAGGTCAAGCATACGTTTTACCTCGGATGATACCGCCTCCCTCCGTGCTTCTGGTATCCTATAGGGCTTCAGGTTTACTCTGCTTCTAGGCTCAGTTTCAATATGATGACTAATGAGATGCGTACGCCCTGGTAGGTCAGAAAACTTGTCTTTATTTCTCTGCAGGAACTCCTTAGCTTCCTGCTTCTGGGACACTGATAGAGTGTCACCAATCCTGACCGGAGGGATTGGTGGTGACAGATGACCAACAGGCTTTGTCGCCACCAAGGATTCCCTGTCTTTCCAGGGCTTGATCAAGTTTATGTGATAAACTTGGAACGGCTTCCTTCTACCTGGTTGGTGTACCTTGTAGTTGACCTCACTGATCTTCTCTACAATTTCATAGGGACCCTGCCACTTTGCTAAGAATTTGCTTTCTACCGTGGGAACAAGTATGAGTACCCGGTCACCTGGGCTAAATGTCCTGATTCTTGCAGAACGATTGTAAATTCTGCTTTGGCCCTCTTGCGCCCTCTGGAGGTGTTCCCTTACTAGGGGCATTACAGTGGCTATACGGTCCTGCATTTGTGCTACATGCTCTATAACACTCTTGTATGGGGTGGACTCACTTTCCCATGTCTCTTTCGCTATATCCAATAAACCCCTCGGGTGACGACCATAGACCAACTCGAAGGGAGAGAACCCTGTGGACGCTTGGGGTACTTCCCTAATAGAAAACATCAGGTATGGTAGTAAGTGATCCCAATCACGACCATCCTTTTCCACCACTTTTTTTAACATATGTTTCAGGGTTTTATTAAACCTCTCCACTAACCCGTCTGTCTGTGGGTGATATACAGAGGTACGTAGGTGTGAGATTTTAAACAGTTTGCATAGCTCTTTCATCACCTTTGACACAAATGGGGTACCTTGGTCAGTCAAGATTTCCTTGGGGATCCCCACCCTGGAAAACATATAAAACAATTCCCGTGCAATTGTTTTAGAGGCAGTGTTTCTTAGGGGTACAGCCTCAGGATAGCGGGTCGCGTAGTCCAACACCACTAGAATGTACTGGTGTCCCCTAGCCGACTTTACAATGGGACCCACCAAGTCCATTGCGATCCGGTCAAAAGGTACCTCTATGATGGGGAGTGGGACCAAGGGACTGCGAAAATGCGACACTGGAGCGCTAAGCTGACATGTGGGGCACGACTCACAGTATTTTTTTTATGTCAGCATAAATCGCAGGCCAATAAAACCTCTGGAGGACTCTCTCCTGTGTTTTATCTGTCCCCAAGTGGCCCCCAAGGACATGATTATGGGCCATGTCGAGTACCTGACGCCGGTACGACTTAGGCACCAGAAGCTGTTCCACCACCTCATCATTAATCTTAGTGACTCTATAGAAGAGATCATTAGTCATAGAAAAATGTGGAAATTTTTTCTCAGCTTCTGGTTCCTGAGGTACCCCCTTCATAACAGTGACCTGCTCTCTCGCATTTTTGAGAGTGGGGTCCTGTAATTGTGCAGTACCAAAATTATCCCTAGACACCTCTAAGTCTGGAACATTCTGCGCAGTGGGAGGAGCCTCTTCCTCACCAGCCAGGACCTGCAAAGGAAAAGCATCATTTTCATCCTGTACATTTTTATCATTTACCGTGGGTAATGCAATAGACTTAGGGGTCTCCTCACTCCTTTCAGGGGATTGTTGTTTTCCCCATAGAGCCCAGAACAAAGGAAAATCACGCCCCAATATCACATTATGCATAAGATTTTTAACCACACCCACTTCATATTGTACAGCGCCTAGTTCAGTCCCGACATTAGCCCGTACTATAGGGTAAACCTTTGTATCACCATGTATGCATACCACACTCATATGTCTTGCTGGCACAAAGTCCCCAGTCACCAGGCTGGCATGCACCAAGGTGACAAGGCTTCCTGAGTCCAGCAACGCCTTAACAGGAAAGTCATTTACCGTAATGTTGCAGACTTGTGGTTCAGTCTCTAGTCCAGTGACTGCAACAAAAGACGGCTCCGCAAATAGCGACTGACGCCGGCTAGCGTCACACTCCATGGGCTCAGTGGTAAGAGGGCAATGGGCAGACATATGTCCCGTCTCATGGCATCTCCAGCACTGGATAGGGCCTGGTCTCCTTGGCAGGGAGTCCTTTTTAGGGCCACTTAGCCACCGGGGACCACCACCAGTCTTTTGCCCCTGAGACGCCTCCTGAGCGCTCTTCCCTCTATCAGCACCCCTCCACACTCCCCCAATAGATGGAAGTCTCTTACCAGCTGACGGCACAGGTCTGGCACTCCGGGGAGGTGACGGTGCTGCAGGAACATCACGGAGGTAGTCCTCGGTCGCCTGGAACCTCTCCACAAGGTTGACAAGTTCGTCGGCACTCTTAGGGTCACCTTGTCCCACCAAGCGTTGCAGATCAGCAGGAAGTGCGCGGAGGTAGCGATCCATCACGACCCTCTCTAGGATCTGTGCAGGAGTAGAGGTGTCTGGCTCCAACCATTTTCTTGCCAGATGAATCAGGTCGTACATCTGGGACCTCGCTGACTTGTCCAGACTGTAGCTCCAGTTGCGGACCCTCCGGGCACGAACAGCAGCAGTAACTCCTAGTCGGGCAAGTATCTCTGCTCTTAGCCGAGGGTAGTCCTTGACCTCTTGCTCACTGAGGTCATAGTAGGCCTTTTGAGGTTCGCCTGTTAAATAGGGAGCAATGACCTCTGCCCACTCAGTGGAGGGTAACTTTTCTCGCTCAGCCACACGCTCAAAGACAGTTAAGTAGGCCTCAACATCGTCATCAGCAGTCATCTTTTGCAGCGCACGCTGCACAGCTCTTCTCACAGACAAAGTCTCTGGCGCGGCTGCTGCCACCAGCTGGGGATTAGCACCTGCAGACGCCTCTTGCTTTGCTATCAGGTGCTCAATGAGTTTCTGTTGTTGAGCCATTGCCTGTTGATGTGCAGCCATTGTCTGTTCATGGCGCAGATTGGCGTCTGTCAGAGCCTGTTGTTGCTGCCTATTAGCCTGTTCATGGCGTAGGTTAGCGTCTGTCAGAGCCTGTTCATGGCGCAGGTTAGCGTCTGTCAGAGCCTGTTGTTGTTGCACACTCACTTGCATTAACTGCTTCATCATCTCCTCCATGTTGCTTGACTGTTTTTGGAGTGAAGCCGCAGCCTTCACCCAGGACATACGCAGCTGTAGCCAAATTGATGCACACCGTTGCCCCTAGCAACCGTTTTGCCCGCTCCGCAGCACCAATTGTAGGGATCTTCCCGGGGGATGGTGTGTTTGGACACAGTTCACAGCAGACTTGGACTTGTAAAATAACAGCTTGGCGTTTATTTGCAGCATAAACAGTCCATAACAGAAATATAGCAACACTGCGCTTTAAGAACAAAACAAAAAGGTCTTGCCCGTCTGGGCGCTAACTAACACAGCAGGTTACCTCTCTGACACTTCAGTCGGCAGTATTGCGGGGTGTGAACAGGCCCCAGCAGTGATAGAACTCCTTGCTCCCAGGAAACACAGCATGCAGGCTGTTTACTCCTGTCTGAGAGCCCCCACCTGCATCTCTGTGGAGCTCTTACCTTCTCAGGCTGATTGCTCACCTGATGGCAAAACCCAAACTGGATCGGGGGGAGGGAATGGCAAGTCCCACTACCAAAACCTACCTGCCATTCCATGTAAATCCAGGCCCGGTAAAAATAAATAATAACTCAGCAGCATAACACTGCTGAGCAACAGATCCCTCCTGGACTTACCATCTCACACTATGTATCAGCCTAGGTGAGATGTACACCCCCTCGAACACATCTCCTGTGACATGTCTACATTGGATATACTGAGTTAAGGTGAAGCATTTCTTCTTCTCCTGAAAAGCTTTAGAAACCTATATATGTGGTAAGATGCATCTTACCATTCTGTGTTAAGCTGAAGTCTGTTGTAAACTGATGTCTAACCATATCCTGTTGTTCTTATAGAGATTGGTATTGTTCCAGAAATGAGCATAAAATGTCTTTTACAATGACTGACGTGTTTTCATACCTGGCCATAGACGACGATAAAGAGTCGGGTAGTTTTAGCTCCGTCGTCCCATACTGATGGAGTAAACTAATCCAGTCTTATCAAAAACTAAGCTGTAGAGAACCAGAGCATCTGCTAGGCCTGATACCCTAACGCTACACTCATCTGATGATAAGAATGTGGATCAGCAACATCTTTCTGTGTATGCATAAGATGTTTTTACCAGAAAACCAGTGTAAAAAAAAGTCACAATATTTAGGCAGCAATTTTTTTGCACAAAACAAAGGAAAAGTTGCAAATTTTTGAGCAAATAAGCGAGTGCTTAAAGGATAACTCCGGCGGGACAGGAAAAAACAAGAAACACAGACACACACACACACTTCATACTCACCATCTCTCCGGTGACAATCGCCGCTTATATCTCCCGCCAGCCGTGTCCCCATCATCTCCGGCTGGCGTCTTCGGAACTCTCTCACTTCCAGGTTCTAGTTAAGTGAATGGGAGCAAACAGGGCTGAGCAAGCTAGAAGCCATGTGATCCGCTCCAGCCAATGAAAGGCAAGTGCACCAGCAGCCTTTTCCTCTCCCATTGACTTTACTAAAAGACCAGGCCCGTCCCCAGCTTTGACAACATCAACATAAGATAGCGCCTGGGAGAAGAGGACTTGGTCGACAGTTATTGGGTATCTATACTTTTTATCACTTCCAGAGGGGGGTCGGGGTGAGAAAGGGGGGCAATGGGGCTTTTTTAGGTTAAATAAGCTAAAAAAGCAAATTGTTGGAGTTGTCCTGTAAAATGTGCAAAAAATGTAAACAATTACCCAGAAACTATTGATAAATTCCCCCAGTAGAACAGCCCATTATCTCCCCGTGTAGTAGAGCCAGCAATCAGCTGGTATCCGAGCAAATACTCCTCGGCTGATCGCTTCATTTTGACCTGTGACCTGCTAAAAAAATGATCATCTTTTGTTATAGGATGATCTTTCCAATTTCTCTCACATTCCATCAATCTGCAAGATCAGAGCTTGTCGACCTTGCACATCGGCCTTAATAAGTCTCTGTGTCAGGAGGATTATTTTTTCACTGTGTTCACAATGAGACAGCACTCAACATTCTTCGGTTCTTCTACAGCCATGGCTGGAAACATGAACATTTTCGCTATGAAATAATTCCACCACTGTGTATTAATAAAAGAATGCTTTGTAGGTTGACCTTTGCTCCGACACAGTATTAACATGCAGATCTGTTTAGGGGGCAAGTGACGGGCACCACGTGGCAGGAATTGACTTTCTGTTGGTTACTGGTGAATGTAATAAACAAAATGAAATTATAAAAATCACAAGATGTGAAAGTAAACAAATTATTGAGTGAATGTTGGGTTATCTGCATAGACACAGCAGCTTGTACATTATATCTATGAAGGGACAATGTTTTATACACAAATGCAGGAGTCTATGTCGTTCCCTTACATATTTGTCTTTGTACTGTATGGTTTGTTTCTTTTTTCTTTTAGTAGGTCTTTCTCCTACAAATATACAAAAAAAAAAATGCTGGAATAACTCTTAGAAATAACAAATACAAGCATAGTGTCAGAAACTTACAGAAAATGAAAAGTTTAAGCGTTAAAGGGGAACTCCAGGCAGAGGTAAAAAAAAAAATTTAACTTCTGCAGAAGCATTACGCATTACTTACCTATCTATCCCAGTTTTGAAACTACCAAAAATCCATTTGTTTTGGGGATTTTGTTCTGTATTTTGTTTCTGTACTTCCTGATTCAGCAGTTCCCAGAATGCAGTACTGCAATGCTTTCCATCAGCTGTTCATCACAGTCTACAGTCCTTGCAGCAGCTGCTTCTGGCCGGTCAGAGATGGTGAATTACCCAGGGGATTGGGGGATCCAGCCAAGCCTCCTGTGAGATCACGCCCTGCCCCCGTCTGCATCATCAGCCTGTGCTCAGCAAACACACACAATGTGTAGGCATTTGTTTCCTAAGGTGGGAAAGCAGAGGGAGCAGGAGACATTGTAAATTGGCACAGAGGCCATTTTTCTTCACTTCCTGGATTTCTATCAGCTACCAGTGTGGCAGAACTGTACAGATATGGTAATACATTATTTAGACACACACACACACACACACACACACACACACACATATATATATATATATATATATATATATATATATATATATATATAACTTTTAATGTACTTTAAATAGAATTTTTTTTTCCTTATGTTGAGTTCCCCTTTAAAGTTTTAAAAGGAAGCATCTAGAAGCATCTAGCTGATATGGCCCTAAAGCACATGGGGCCCTGAGGATGTAGGTGAGTTTCTTACCTCGATCCTCAGCACAGTTCTCAAGATATTTGTGGGTTATTTCATATGCTAATGAGGCATTTTGGTGCACTGGGGGCGGGACTACTTGGGGTGCACCATTTTGCCCTGCCCGATCCGCCCCACCTAATGAATATTAGCAGAGCGATGCTCCAACATTTATTAGGTGGGCCAGCTGTTGTGGAGCGGTGCACTGGGCATGGTGGTATTATGCCCAGTGCACCAAAACACCTCATTAGTGTATAAAATAACCTGCAAATAACCAGAAAACTGCACTGAGGAAGGTAAAAAATTACCCTCATCTTCAGCACACTATCCGTAGTGTTTAGTCTAGTATTGATATATAGATATATATATATATATATATATATATATATATATATATATATATATATACTATGATGGTTGTTTCCCTTGAATTATCTGTGCTATAATTCATATTCACCTACAGACAGTGGTTTACAGACGTCAGCAGACTATACAGTTAATGTTGCCTCTGCTTCAGCACCAGATTAAAGGGTTTTTATAGAGATAAATGTTGGGATAAAACTCTTAGATTCAGTAATCTCTTTATTCTATAATTACCGCTCCTCCCTCCAGATGTGTTAAACAGCAAGTCTGAGAAGTAAAAAGCACCAAGTCTATGTAACAATATTCGAGCTGTAGTAGGAAGTGGTTAGATAGTTGTTGAATAACAGTACAACAATAGTATAGCCTCACAAAGTGGAGCACAGATATTTTTTTATGCTGACAGATGACTGGCACAAAACATAGTATCGTGCCATATTCAATAAAATATTTTGGGTAAATTGGACGTGAGGACAATTTTGCGGAAATGTAGTCTATCCTAGGTGGCTGTAAATAACAACACAGAAATGGGAAGTGGTGAAAGGATGGTAGCATATCCCCAGATACTCCTGTGAGATACCCTACTTGGTTTACAATCTGTCCTAGGCAAAAGTTACAGAACCTAGTGAAAGGCGTCCCATTGCAGAAGGAGCCTGTTCAGCCGCTGTGTCTGAGTATTCAAGGATGGAAGAAAACTATTATCCAAAAGGGCGGTGAAAATTGTTCCCTTCTTTCTGTGCTACCAGATTGGAAGACCGTCCATTGACCAGGTGAATGAGTAAAAAAAAATCAGGAACATTTGTACCAAAGCCACATAGAGACCTAAAGGTTTATTGGCCTTTTACAATGGGTAATATTTGGCTATACAGGGCCATTATTGCCCTGCATTATACACCCAGTGATAAGCCGCTGTACATGATGACAATGAAGCAAGTGATGGTCTGTATAATCATTGAGCTATATAAAAGGATCATTACACGAACACTGAACTGCCAGATCAGGATGATTCTGCTTGTATAAAAGGACTGTTAGGTCCCCATATACCTTCAATAACTGATGACTGAACATTCAGCCATCAGCCAATCCCTATCACCATTGACATCATCTGTCAGTGGTTGTTTTTGGGTGGGCACCGTACACCTTAGACTGATGGCCAAATCTGTTGCGAGCTGCAGGTTCGCAAGTTTAAAGTCGCAAGAATTGGTTTCCAAAAAAGGAACAGAGGAATTAAACACGGGCCGATGTTTAGGAGCAAGCAAGCGCCGGCCTGCCAGATCAGCTCTCGCTTGCTCCTCGCTGCCAGCGCTATTAGCGCCCATAGGAGATAGCGGCGGTGTGCCACTTCCACTTCCAGACCGTCGCTATCGCTATTTTCCAGAGGAAAAATGACAGTGAACCTTTGTCCGCACGGACAGGCTCCGTGCGCACAGGTTTTATGTAGAGACAGTGCGCCTCTGCATAAATCCTCAAAGCTCCGGCACTGCAGGGACTTTTGTAAGCCCGGCGTAATAAACACCTGACTTAATAAATGTTCCCACATTATCAGGGAAGGCGGCTGTCTTGTAACATAGACGGCCATTAATAACGACCATTATTGGCAGCCGTCTATTTAACAAGACGGCTGCCTTCTCATGATATTATAACTTAGTGGGAACATAGCCATATATTGAAAAATACAGCTGTATTATACCCTTAAAATTACAGACGTATTTTACCTTTATTTTGAGGTGGATTAAATAGACTGAGAGATATAATCACCAAGTGACACTAACGGGTCAAAACAGGCACGGCATTACTCTGATGCTTCACTAAACGTCATGATTTGCAATAAGAAGCTAGTGGGGTGGGATTATACTTCTTTCATTATTATTAAGACTGGTCAGTTTTATTTTTCTATTTTAGTGCTTTTATATATGTCGGCCTACAATTGGAGATCTCAGGCATTAAGTATTTATGGGTATTACTATCTATCAGTTTTGTGTGTGTTATTCCCATACACATATCATAACATCCAGAGAAGGATAATGCTTTTAGTGGTTTTGAACACAATTTTTAGATAATTGAAAGTGACATCTTTTATATGGATTGATGGTAGGCTTTCAGGATTGTTTCCTTCCCGGGGTCCAACATTGATCATTCCATTACATCCAACTCCCAAGGTACAGTTCATATGGCTTAGTCCTTAGGGTTTCCATCCACTTCACTGATAGCACAACCTAGGGGAAAACAGCTGTAACATGGTAAATGGTAAGCTATGTATTCACAATGAATAGCGTTGTTAATGAGTTCTCTCTCACATCTCTACAATAAATTTAGTATCATTATTAATATGCATTAATGGGATGTGGGCGGCCAATACTCTACACTGAGCATATTCATTTACTGGCACTGTATAGCTAGCAGGGTTCATGAATTATGGATTAATATTGGCTTTATACAGACTTAGAAACAATCATTCCTGGCAAATATCTTGTGCTGCATATTGATAGAACACTTATATCTACAAATTTTAAAATGCAGGAATTAAAGGGGTAGTCTGAATTAAAAAAATGTCAGGGTCAGAAAGTTATAAAGATTTGTAAATTACTTCTATCTAAAAATCTCAAGTCTTCCAGTACTTATCAACTGCTGTATGTCCTGCAGAAAGTGAAGCTTTCATTTTAGTCTAACACAGTGCTCTCTGCTGCCACCTCTGTCCATGTCAGGAACTGTCCAGAGCAGCAGCAAATCCCTATAGAAAACCTCTCCTGCTCTGGACAGTTCCTGTTACAGACAGAAGTGGCAGCAGAGAGCACTGTGTCAGACTGGAATAAAAACTCAACTTCCTGTAGGACATACAGAAGCTGATAAGTATTGGAAGGCTTACTTTTTTTTTTAAATAGATGCAAAATGATAAATCTGTATGTATAACTTTCTGATGCCAGTTGATTTTAAAACTTTTTTTTAAATACCCATTTAACCCCTTATTGACATATGACATACAGCGAGTGACAACTGGGGTCCTGATCATTTTACCTGACTGCAGGAGGTATAATAGTTATATGGACCCTTAATTTGTTGTGCTATGTAAAGGCACTGCAAACCAGCCACTGATCTGTCTGATCAGAGTTCTTTTGCGGCCCACGTGGCCAACAAATCTGTAGGTCTAAAACGACCCTTAATAGACTAGCCTAGCTTTCAAATATATTTCAGAGGGATTCTGTTCTGCCTACAACGTGGGTCTCCAACCCGTGGCCCTGCAGCTGTTGCAAAACCACAATTTCCATCATGCCCGGACAGCTAAAGCTTTGGATTTGACTGTCCAGGCATGATGGGAAATGTAATATTGCCACAGCTGGAGGGTCGCAGTTTGGAGACCCATAGCCTACAATGTAGATCCTGACCTTGTGAAATGACCTCTTATCCCTACTGGACTCTCTCTTAAATTATGTAGCACCTGGATACTTTCTTTTAGTCATCAGGATAAAGATTATGTAGACACCTGAAAACCCTGTCCTCAGACCTTCAAAGGGTATAAGTACGTGGCCAGATGCCTAAAGACTCATCTTCTCTCCAAATAGATCTATATGGCCCTAGACAGATTATATTGTATATAGTCTCCTACTGTCATTTTCTCATTAAAAGATTTAAATGAAGTACTGACTTATGTGCCTGGCCAATGGAATTGCCTCCAAAAAAGTTATTTTCTAGGGGAGGAATCTGAGCTCTTAAGGGACAAGTCAGGCAAATTTTTTTATTGATGTGTTGTATTCCCCCCCCCCCCCCCCAAAAAAAAAAAAGTTATACAAATCACCAACATACACTTATTATGGGAAATGCTTATAAAGTGCTTTTCCCCTGCACTTACTACTGCATCAAGGCTTCACTTCCTGTATAAAATGGTGATGTCACGACCCGACTCCCAGAGCTGTGCAGGCTGTGGCTGCTGGAGAGGATGATGGCAGGGGGACACTGAGGGACACAGGGCACTGGAGGGACACTGAGCATCCCCCTGCCATCATCCTCTCCAGCAGCCACAGCCCGCACAGCTCTGGGATTTGGGGCATTACATCACCATTTTATCCAGGAAGTGACATCACCATTTTATCCAGGAAGTGAAGCCTTTATGCAGTAGTAAATGCAGGGAAAAAAGAACTTTATAAGCATTTCTCATAATAAGTGTATATTGGTAATTTGTATTACTTTTGGTGGGCAATACTATACTTTACTAAATATTTTTGCCGGACTGCTCTTTTAAGGGGTCTGGTGTCCTCAGTGTAACATGTTTTAAACCCTTCTCAAAATGAAGCAGCAGCAAAGCATGCAACGTCAAAGTAGCCTGGACCTCCTAAGTGAACCTGGGTATCAGAGGAATTTGGGGGGCTATATACTCTGGATAAGTCCTATTAGATGGTGAATGCATCCAACTGCCTTAGGGTTGACATCTGGGAACATCTTTCATGAAGCCACCAGGTCTGTTTACTCTCATAAATGAAACAATCATTGGGTGTATCCATATTTTTCATGCAGCTTTAGGGCTGCATCCTACTTATTCAGTCACCAGTAATAAAATGCTGCACACTCCGGACTGGAGCATGCTCAAGCTTCACTCATCTCTAATAACTACAACAGCAACTATCCAAAACTGAGGGTCATTATAACTGAGGGTGTCAAAAAGTTATTCAGATTAGTGAATCACTTCTATTTACAAAAATCTCATGTCTTTTAGTACTTATCAGCTGCTGTATGTTCTGCAGGAAGCAATGTAATTTTTCCACTCTGACACCTCAGTCCGTGATAGGAACTGAGAGTTGCTACTGCTCTGGACAGTTCCTGTGTTACAGACACAGGACGGTAAGGTGGAGGGAAACGTGGCTGATCCTCTGTGATACACAGAAAAGAGTTCTTTGTATAGTTCTCTATTAATAGTAATATAACGCAAAATAGAATAAAAGAAAAGGAGGGGATTTTGTGCGTTTGTTATGTTTAGTGTTTCTCCAAATCCTCCCACATTCCGCACAAGTTATTCATCTGACTCATCAATAAGAAAAAAAACCCCGTCAGCAGCAGAAACTTCCTCCCTGTTATGTTTACTATCCCCTGTCCTGCTACCTTCCCCAGGGCTACAGAAGAAAAGTTGCTTTCACTCCTATGAAGACGCCTTTTTAAGTGATTCCTGTGTTGCCCAGTTGTGCACAGTGTTCGGTAACTGAATCAAAATCTGTTCAGCTGCAGCGATCCATCACAGCACGAATTATACTTGTAATGTCTATTTTTAGGAAAGCAAGGTCGCACACTAAGTTGTGGGTGTGGTAGACCAGTCTAACTGGTTTAGAAGTTCCCATTTTCATCAAAGCATCCAGTATCTGGCCAGATTCTGCCCAGAATCTACTATGAACACTAACATCCCCATCACTTATCTTCCTCCTACATAACCAAAAAAACAAATATAAAAAACTTTTACTTATGGAAGTTTGCAACCTAAAGAGTGTCTCTTCTATTTAGCTCTTCTTTTCTCTTACACACACACACTCAGCCCCACCACTCACAAAAGGGTTTAGTAAGAGGAGCTTAGCTTGGTTAAGGAAGTGTGGAGTTCAGACCCAGTATTCAGTGTAAGAGCAAACAAACAGACTCAGTTCCTGAAAAAGTTAAGCCAGGACCCCTGACAAGGACCCAAGATAACAACCACAGAGCACTCTGAGCAAGTAACTAGAACAAAGATGCTGTGCTAAGCTCAACTTAAGGGAGAAAAGCCACCTGGGATAACCCTTTCCCTTGCCAGAAACCTCTCTAAAACGTGCAGACCCCAGGAGGACAAAGCTACAAGGGAAAAGGTCTACGTATCCTACTGCGCAACAGGATAAAAACCTACTCTATAGATATTATTTTTTTTTTTAAATATCTATAGAGCAGGTTTTTATCGTTTTTATCTATAATGACAGGGACAATAAAGAACACTGCTCTATAAACAAAAAGTTGTCTTATTGTGTAAGATCTGACACAGTCCCATATTGTGCTTACTATATTGTACTGAGTATAAAGAAATCCCCATAAAAAGCCATATCTTGCAAACATAGAGCATCACACAATGCCTTTATACTGGCTGCATAGTATCTGTATGCTGGTCTTAAATAAAGCCCCACCCCCACACACCCTGTCGGATTTACTAAGAGACACATGCCTCTTAGTAAATCCGACAGACCTGGGCTTGTAGGTTTTTGCCATGATTTACTCCTGCTAGCAATAGTAGTAGCAGTGTCAGTAGTGCCCCCCCCCCCCCCGGTAATCTAATCTATCCAGACAACTGCTGTGCTCCAGTGCTCTGGCCTCTTCTAGTAAGGTCTGGATGATGTGTAATGTAGATGGAGCTAATCATTACTCTGCCAGCTTCACACAGAAGTGCTGGGTGGCAGGACAAAAGCACAGGGCTCCCTGCTGGTAGAAGGAGTGAAGGTCCTGTCTGCTGATGGGACACCTGCGGCGGTACCTGAATCTCGGGATCTGGGGCATGTAGAATGCCGGAGAAATATGCAAGAACATATGTTCAAAAGATCATATCCATGAAGTGCTAATTGTTGTTTTAAGGTGCAGCTGGGCACCATTATTCTCTTTTGTTTTGTGCCAGGAATCTAAAGTATAGGGAAACAAGGAAGTGACTTGGCTTGCTGGACTGCTTGTTCTCATGTATATTATGTGTACGGCTTGATGGTGTAAATTGCATGTCATTATAAATACAGGGAAGAGAAACAGCATTAAAGTGCAGCTGAAGCGTTACTCCACCCAATAGTAAAAATGAATAAAGGCATGGCAGTATATACAATCACCCCTTCTGGTCTATACCACAGATAGTAAGAAAATACAGGTCTGTAATTGAGGAAAGTATTGTACCCATTGATTTGAATGGACCTGTCAGGACAGGGAGCTAAAGACAAGATGAGACAGTGGACCCTGATACTGAACCCACCCACTGTCCCTACCTACTTGCCTCAATCGGCCCTAGGTAGCCGCGGACAACCACAAGGACGTTCCCTGTACTGAATACGTGCGACACAGAACAAGACAGACAGATGAACACAATAAAGGGGAGTCAGGGAGCCAAGTCAGAACCAAATGAGCAACGCGGTACAAAGTCGGAGAGCAAACGGATAGTCAAAGGTGAGGATCAAGCAGAGGAATTAGGTACAGGGATCGCAGGAATAGACAGGGGGAGCTGGGACCTTAATAGCCAGCGCTGAGAGACTGGCTCAGCTTTCTTTTATGGGGATCAAGAGCCCGGTCCGGATCCCCATTGGACCGACGCTCTGATCCTCCAGGTTCCAGAAAGTCAGAGAAAAACATCAATCAAACAGACTTGCTCAGCTGCGGCAATCAGGCTAGCAGAGTTCAGTGTAACTCTTTCATTGCCAGAAGCTGAGAAGCAGTCGGGTGTGTCAGACAAAAGCAAAAAACCAGGCCCAGTTCACACCAGGCTACTGCACATTCCTGATAGGCCCCTATACACATCCAAAATTGCTACGGATCCTAATAATTGCTACGGATTGCTAATGTGTGAATAAGGCCTAAGACAAACATCTAGGGATAAGCGCACTCAAAAAACTATGAACATAGGAGCCCTCTATCCCATGCTGAGACTTTCATGTGAAATCCATACTCTGCACCAGAAATCTAGTAAAATTAGCAGTTTTGCAATAGAAAGAAACAAAGTGAATAGGAAATGTTTGCCTTACATACTGGATGGAGTATATACCTCTGTGATATCGACATATTTAACTATATACTGTAGAAGACTGGTAAGGCCCCATTCACATCACATTTTGCCCTATCAGGAAAGCTCTTGACATATAAGTTAAACATGTTCATAAGAACACTCTGGCCAGTATATGGCATCATACTGCTAAGAATTAAGTGGCATACATGGTATGGGAACCCTTTAAAACGTATCTTTTAGGGTGCTTTCTCACCTACCGACTCACAGCGTAAATACTCGCATCACTACATAATTACAGCCTGATTGTGTGGGCTCTGCAACTTTGTCTACATTGACTGTCTGTGCTTTGCCAAGTGATTAACATTACCAGGCTTCATCAGATTATGCCAAGAAAAACACCTGTAATGAAGCCTGGTAATTGTAATCATAAAGCAAAGCCAACACAGTCAATTAAACCCAAATAGTCGAGTCCCCATAATCAATTAGGCTCTAATTACTGTATGTAAACAAATAAATATTTAGGCTGTATATCATGTTCTGACTGCGTTAAGGCCCTATTCCACGGGCCGACTGAGAGGAGCAAACGAGCGCTATTAGCGCTATTCCACGCGGCAGCAGCGGGCGAGTGAGTCCGGGGGGCCGCGGGGAGGTGCGCGGGGCAGGCCATAGCATACAGCAGCTGTCTGCTTCTGCCGCTCCTATTCCACAAAGCGACGGCAGCAGATCGTTGCTGTATGAGTCGTTTGTCTTTCAACATGTTTGAAAGACAAACGACACAACGATCAACCGACATGAACAATGTCGGCAGGTCGTTGCCTTTTACTCCGCGGGACCATTATCGGCCATAACGGCCGATATCGTACGATAATCGTTCCGTGGAATAGGGCCTTTAGCCACCTGACAGTACTGACCAGGAGAGCCCTAGCATAAGACCGCCTTTCCAAATTGTGCGTATCTCGTGCATTCAAAACCATGCATTCACCAATAGCCATGCCATGTTGCTGGAATTGGATTTTACTGTGACTTTTTGTAGCACTACTTCATTTGTTGTAACTATTGATTGATTGTAACTCAGTGTATCGCATTGTCCTGGTGCTGTAGATCAATAGTTAAAATCAGCAGTGTAGTGCAGCAAATAGCATGACTTTGGTATTGTAGAGTATGGTCCGCAAGAACACGCCCCACAATACCAAACCTTTTAACCCCTACCCCCTCCCCTATCAGCCATAACCCCCCCCCCCCCCACACACACACACACACACAAGAAGACACAGAGTCTCGTCCTTTTGGCTAAATATGGCCACAGCAGCCAAATTTTATTAAATATAAACATACAAAACATTTATCAAAACATTTTTTATTGTACCAAAAACATCCTATCAAAACTTCCTATGAATAGCTGTAGAGGAGGTCCTTGTAGTTCCCCAAAAAGATCTGACGCCCACTTTGTGCACTAATTCTTGCCATTAATTTTGCCTCCAGACGCCCAGCCCGACTCGGAGACACCATTTAACCATGTATGGCTCCCAAGCCAACCTCTGCTCTCTGGTGATACACCTTCAGTGAGAGCCCTTAAATCGCCAGACCCCCCAAAATTTCTTAATCATCATTGAGGAGGAGGGTCATACCCCACGATGATCCCCCCATCCCCCCATCAATTTTGCCTCCAACTACAAGGAGCTCCCCCCCCTGCCATGGCTGCAATGACAACCCCAACCCATGTTACCCCACTCCTGCCCCACTGCTGTGACCCCGCCACCCCCAACCACTAGTAACAAAGGGAGGGAGGGAGGGCCTGTTTGGCCCTAGCTGTAAGCAGCAGTCCTGGGATGGAAGCTAGAGGACCAGAAACCGGGAACTAGGTGGGTGACACAC
Source organism: Dendropsophus ebraccatus (assembly GCF_027789765.1). Taxonomy (NCBI): domain Eukaryota; kingdom Metazoa; phylum Chordata; class Amphibia; order Anura; family Hylidae; genus Dendropsophus; species Dendropsophus ebraccatus. The sequence goes on along the minus strand of NC_091455.1, from coordinate 180,566,517 downwards.
ACAATCAGCCTATGTTCATACACTGTTTATTAAGCCTCATGTTAAGGGGAATCTACTGTTTGCTGAGAGTCCAACATGCCAACTGCATTGTGCAAGGATTAGGTTTGTATTTTTTGTGTCATTCACTATGTTGTTGCAGGTTGATTAGTAAATCCCTGTCCAGGTACAAAAATGCTAAGCCATTTACACTTTACACAAAAGTTGCACAAAAAACCCTTTAAACTTGTAAATTCATTGGAGAAACATACATCCCTCTACCCACTTTTCAGGAACTAAACCTCGAAACATGAATAAGTTGAATAAATGTACCTGCCGTGCACCAAACTTTAGTAATGTGGTGCATGAGGAATAGTAAATGTGTGGACATGTCCTCAGGGTTACAATAGTACATGACTGTTGCAGTGACAGAAACATTATACTTACACATTAGGTTACAATGACGCTTTGCACAAAATATTCATGTTGATAGATGAATTAATCCAGGAAAATAGCATCCTTAGGATTAAAGGGGTTATCCAGTCTATAAAAACTAAGGAACAATCATCTTGATAGGCCATCAATATGAGACTGTCAGGGATCCAACACCTGCCTCTAATGTACACTTGGATTATTACTGTTATTGAATATTGCTGTGAAAAATAATATTATTTATGTTAGTTTTTTTTAATCTACTGTTTGTCCAATTACATAGAACTGAACAGGTTCAGAACTCTCGGCATAAAAATGGTACCTAAATGTTGAGAGTTCCCAATGCCGATCCACAGCTTCACTGTCAGGACTCCGCAGGAGTCCGTAACTTACAGGTCGTGGGAATCCAGCCTTAGGCCATGTTCACACAACGTAAGTTTTGAATGAATCACAGCCGTTGTTGCCGATTGGCGACAATGGCCGTGATTAATTCAAAACTTATGTGCAATGCATATGCACATAGTATACACTCCGGCTGGGATCCCTAGAGGCCGAACGAAAGACTGACATGTCAGTTTTGTGCAGCCGCTTTTCATTGAATAGCGGTTGCACAAGCCTGACAGGTCACACAATGGAGCGTGTGGCTCGGGCCGCACGCTCCATTGTTGGCTATGGTGAATTAGGATGCATCAGCTGACAGGCCACTTTGAAGCTAGAGTGTGCAGGACCCGGGGAGAAGAAGACCGCAGCAGCAGCCCTGGAGCGTGGATAGGTAATGTATATCATCAGTCGCCGGCCGCGCACCGCTATTACACATAGCGGTGCACGGTCGGAGCCCAACGGAAATAGATCCAAACCTATATCAACGATCAGCCGATGATCGTTATCGGCTGATCGTTATATTTATTACATGGAGCGATAATCGGCCGAATCGGGCCGTTTCGGCCGATTATCGTTCCGTGTAATAGTATACTGGGACTACCACAATGCTGCTGCTATCAGTGGCTTTTTGGTAAAAAAATTATTTATTTAACAAATGTTGAATGCATCATCTGGAATGCCTATTGTCCGGTTTTGATCTTATTTGGAGCCGCAGAACCCTCTGAGCACTAAACAAGTACATCCTGATCCTTATCTACAAGTGACCCTCCCAGTTTTTCTTCCTCTAGGACATATGATGCAAACAGGTTATTAGTACCAAGAAGCATAACATTACAGTTATTTACAATGCACGCTTGTACCTTATGTACAACTTCCATAGACTGTGCTGTGCTACAAAGCTAAGTTGAATACAAAATGGCCCCAGTAGTGAACCATGGGCTACATCAGTTATGACAAGGGACTACAGGTGGTATAATTTACCACAGCACTCATCTACCCCAATGCAGGTAAGACAACCTACTGGCCATGGAGGGCATTACATAGCAGTATTGAGCAGTTTCAGCACTGGTCTGAGATATAACCCTTACCACAAGATGCTGGAGATGCTGGATTACTGAGTTTTCCATAGTTTACTGAAAGTGTATTGCCAATGACTTGTGACTAAGATGCCTGCAATAATGTAAGTCTATGGAGGTCATCTCGCTAACATTCACACCGAGCAGGGAAAGAGGCATGTAGCAGCTCGTTCTCATGATTGATCGTGGTATGAACATGCAGAAAGTGACTAATAAAAATTTTTGACATGTTACTTCAAAAGTTTTTTCTTTTCGGGTCACAGGTACACTTTAAGTATTTGTATTTATATTTGACAGCAGTTACTTCCAATCTATGGGTTTTAGGCTCAACATGACTGCAGATCTAACATATTGGTGCACATTCATGGAGCCTTTACATAGCTCAGCTATCATGGGAGCAGTGCTGCGTAATTGAGTGCTGTATCATTTGTGCGACCTTTCAGTTACATCATAAAAGGCCACACACCTCCTGTCTTCACAGGGGGAGTGCAGAAATCTTTTCCCCATTGCTGCTGAAATAAAACCATGACCCTAATAAATATCTGGATTATTAAAGGGGTACTCCAGCAAAAGAATTGGTGTATTCTTTCCAGTCTGGAGATCAGAAGAGATTTTTTGGGGGAATTTGCTACTGCTCTGGACAGTTCCAGACACAGACAGAGGTGGCAGCAGAGAGAACTGTGTCAGACTGGAGAGAATACACCACTTCCCGCAGGGCATACAGCAGCTGATAAGTACCGGAAGACTGTGGGTTTTTAATAGTTACAAATCTCTGTCACTTTCTCACACCAGTTGATTTGAAAGATTTTTTTTTCGCTGGAGTACTCCTTTAAAATTCCCCATTAACACAATTGTACCAGTGGCCTGGTCCATTAGTTTTTCAGCTCACCCTGTAGTCTACAGATTATATCAATAATTATTTATTTACTGGCTACCTCTCTTCATAATTTCAACATAACTTATTTCCTCTATTACATTTCTTTCATAGTACTTCTATATTATTACACACACTCCACCTTCTTTTCTATTCTCTTTCTGAATGTGTAAAACCATAAAAAGGGACAGCCCAGCTATGGGAAGAGTCAGCAAAAATTAGCTGTGGCTTTAGAATAGGAGAAGTAGAATCTTTTCTTCCCTTTATCATCCACCCCCAACATTGGCTTCAAAGACTGCCTCAAAGTGGCATGTATGAAAGTCCCCATGAATATTAACAGCAGGGACCAGGCATAATTTTTAAAGGAATTACCTGTTGTTAGCATGTGTTCACACATTCAGGTTTTTAGTTATTGACTACAAAGCCAGAAACATCATAAATGAAGGACTAAAGGGAAGAGTCTACTCTTTTCAAACTCATTCCTAGCTTATAATGGCCTCTGTCATGTTAAATAACTTCCCTCCATGTAATAGCCTATGTGATTCCTAACGTCTGTAAATCAGATGTAAAAAAAGCTCTAAAATCTTGGCCACTAGGTGCCTCACTTCTCTGAAATCTGCTGTCCGCTGCCTGTTGTCAGTGGAAATTCGTCCCCAGTAACAGACAGCCCAGGACAAATTACAGGAAGCAGGGGCGGGGCTTATCATGTGCTATGTGCTGGAGAGAGATCCAGAGAAAGCCTTGGCTGTGTATCTGTCTGCTGAAGATGTTCCTCAAAGGTAAATCATGGCTTCAGTGTCATCTCTTATCATCCATAAAGCTCAGGGCAGCTGTCCCTTGTGTAGATACTAGTATCTACTATTATGTACTGCTGTATGTCCACAGTGTATGTCCACAGTGTTCTCCTCTCCACCCTCTGTTTAGCTTGTCAGCAGCAGCCCAGTGCTTAGTGTAAGCCCTTCATTGCTGTGATTAGGGTTGAGCAAATTTACAGATCTAGCAAAGCACTTTGCTAGGTTCCTCAGTCGGCTTCCTTTGAACTCTGTGCCACTCTGCTATGGATGCCTAGAAAAGCTGGATCAAATCCTGAATAACTGGGAAAAGTTTCCCAGGACTGGATCCAGCTTTTTCAAGCACCTGGAGAGGAGTGGCACCGAGTTCAAAGGCAGCCAGCTGACAAGTCGATCGCCGAGCCTATCAAAGTGCTTTGCTAGATCTATAAATTCGTTCATCCCTAGTTGCAATGCTACTGCTTTTTCTCTCTCTTCTGCTCATATAGCATCTGGTCAGTAACTCTTCCCTATACATCTAGTGCTATACTGCCCAGCACAGTGCCAGTCTATCTGGTCCTGTGTACTTTCTCCTAGCCTATGTCATTTCATAGCAGAGAGGAGTCAGTGTTATTCGGTGACCGGCCAGAGAGGTCAGGGAAGCCCTGTAAAAGTATTACTGGCAAACAGCCCAGCCCTGGTCCCACCCTCTGAAATGAAGAGAATGAGAATCAGCTGTGCACCATGGAGAAGACTCTCAGGAGCTCAATAACAGCAGCGAGAGCACTAAAATCACCATGTCACCACCCTGAAGGGTTAACGTAACAAAACCATGCAGGTGCAGTCCATCATTTATACCCTTATGTTTATGTATTATTGCTTTGCCGTTGCATGTGAACCGCATGATTTCATTGACGGGAGTAGGGAAGAGCTTACAGCGGCTAATGGAGCGTTTAAACAGATTTATCTGACGGATTTTTGAAGCCAAAGCCAGGAATGGATTTCAAAAGATTCTTTCCTTTATGACCTGTTTATAGTCTGTTGCTGGCTTTGGCTTAAAAAATCTGTCAGATAAATCTCTCTGAGTAAACGCACCATTAGATTCCCTAAAATAGCAATGTAATCTCATACTAAAGAATGGATCTATGTCCAAATATTTCACTAAAAAAAGAAGGGAATGTAGGTTTATACTAAGTGCAGATCTGCGAGGCTGAGCAGGAGTCTCATAACTTTACATGTTGAGACACAGTCAGAGCAGAGAACACTGAAGCTCTGTGCTGCAGCTGAGTGTGCACACAGCAGACTGGATGGACTGGGATGGGCGTGTTCACATTGCTAGTGAAAAGCTGGACCAAATGTATGTGTCACACACACACATACCAGGATAAACCCTGCGTCCCATAACAAGAGCACACAGCCAGAGACCTCCTGACAGCAGCCTGTAACTAGGAGGCAGTGAACACTGGAACCCCTCATACACTGACTGTGCACCCTGCTGACTGCGGTGTTTCCCCACAATAATGGACACTAATGGCTCATTACCGGGTAAGTACATCGAAAAGTACAGCCGCTACCAGATGTTGCTTGCATGCTCGGATTTGCATGCGTTTATTTCCAAGCGACAAGATTTAAACTAGAAAACGTATACAGATGTAACAGAAGTGAATTTGTCATTTAACCCTTTAAGGCTGCATGGTCATTTGTGCATGATGATGACTTGTGATAGTAGTTGTACCTGCAGGTCAATGGGAAACCACAGATTATGCATTGGGACATCTTTTTGTAACATGTGGCATATTGGGCTCTTCTCGGTAAACTAGAATGTGGATTACAGGGCACTGGGTAATGATCTGTAGTTCTATCTTGCTTTAGGATGTTTGGCATACCTTTGAGTAGGTCAGCTGCAATCGCCCCGCTTAGTTCTTTGCTAGATTGGAACTAGATAAAAGTAAGAAGATAAAGAGTCAGTGTTCCTATACTATATAATGCCTTGTTGTTAGGGTTTCCAGTAAGACACATATTGGTACAGTGACAGCCTGCAGCTAATGGACTCTGCAGACTCTAACAATGACAGTGCACTTCAATAGAGTAGCTTGTTGTGGTTCCTGTGTGTATTTTATGCTGTTAGGGCATCATTGTATCCTGACTAGGGATGGTCCAAACCTGCCGAGGTTCGGGTTCGGCTGAACCCGAACGCTCGGCATCGGATTACCGCTGTCTGCCTGCTCCGTGCAGCGGGAGGACCGCCTGTAAAACTGGGATACAGCCATAGCCATAGGCTGTATCCCAGTTTTCCAGGCGGTCCTCCCGCTGGATCCGCCCGCTGCACGGAGCGGTCAGACAGTGGTAATCATTGCGGATGGTTTGGGTACGTACGAACTCGGTTCGGACCATCCCTAGTCCTGACGGCATGCGGTCTTAGTGTTTCCTAGGACTATCTTGAATTGTTTGTTGTTGCACCACAATTGAAGAATGTAAATGGTTAAAGCAAATGTATCACTAGGTCCAGCATTTGGTTGCTTTTTTTCTTCTTTACATGAACAGACCGGTGCCATCAGTAGCGGATTATAACAGGTCCGTTTCGGGCGGTAGCCCGGGGCCCTGAGCTCCTGAGGGGCCCATGGCCCCCCCCAAACAGACTTATACTTTCAGTGGTGTATTATCTCCAGACTACAGTTCAGCCATGCTTTGCATAAAAATCGCAGCTTTTTACCGCAATTTTGCACAAATCAGGGCAAAACTGCATCCAGGAGACAATGTAGTAACATTAGAGAAAATATTGAAGGACCTTATCATGTGACAATGATCTCACCACAGGTCCTTTACAGGCTGCACTATGGAGGAAAAAGACTTAAGTTAGTGCCACCATAGTTACAGTAAGTTATGGGGCCCAAGCTTGGTGAACAGCCCAGGGCCAATAGTAAAGTTAATCCGCCCCTGGGTGCCATGGTCCTTTTTTTTTTTTTTTTTTGGAACTAATGCCCAGCTCCTGCATGTGGCACTGGTCTATTACCCAGCACAAGCCGGGCATGAAGCACTGGGGGCAGGCCCACCGACCCCCAGTGTTATGAGACCCCCTCCCCTCTGTGATGCAGCTCCATTAAAGATAGCTACATTGGGGGCCAGAGCAGTTTGTGTCTGTTCATGTAAAAAAAAAAAAAAAAAAAGCAAGGTGCCTAGTTGTACATTTTGCCTTAAAGGGAACCCCCCTCCCCCCGGTGGAGCCCCAGATACTTACCCTTTACTGCAAGTCCCTCTCCTGGACCCGGATAGAGATATCGGAAGGTGAGCGCGCGCTGTATGCTAATTACCAGAGATGAGTGTGACGCCCATAGAGAATGACTGGAGCCGTCATTCTCTATGGGCGTCAGACTCATCTCTGGAGCGCGCGCGCAGGGCTGCCGACAGCGATATCTTCGTCCAGGAGCGGGACTTGCAGCAAAGGATAAGTATCCGGGGCTCCACTGGGGGGTCGGGCGGTCTCTGCGCCGCAATGTCGGGTAACTCAAAAACACAGACTAAGCATTGCTCATAGGGTATTTACGTTAATGGATCAGATACATTGTGGCTCACCCAAACTCCTAATTCTGTATAATAATAATACATAGTAATCAGGTCCATCAGGCCATAACAGGAGAGATCTAAAGAAATGCAAAAATGTTATCTTGTGTTGTAACCTTATATTTGATAATATGGTTCTGGAATTGTTAAAGGGTATAACTGTTGTAATTAAATTATACAGATTGATAAATTATTTGTAAAAAAAAAAAAAAACCTCAAGCCTTCCAGTACTTATCAGCTGCTGTATGTCATGCAGGAAGTGGTGTGTCTTTCCAGTCTGACATGGTGCTTGCACTGCCATCTCTGTCACTGGCTTGAACTGTCCTGAGTAGTAGAGAAATTCCCATAGAAAACCTCTCCTGCTCTAGACAGTTCCTGCCATGGACAGAGGTGGCAGCAGAGAGCACTGTCAGGCTGGAAAGAATACACCACTTCCTGCAGAACATATAGCAGCTGATAAGTACTGGGAGACTTGTATTTTCTTTTTGAAATGAGAGTAATTTACAACTCTACACAACTGTCTGACACCAGTTGACACTTTTTTTCTGGGGTACATAATTTTAATTTGATATATAAAAATAAGGTCTTGAAAATAACCTTGCAGAGAGATTTAACACCTGCCAACCAGAATGAGGTCAGCTGTCAAAGGATTTATGCTTCTAGCTACACCTGGTATAAATGGGGAATTTAGGACAGTATAGGAATGTGAAAGTAGGTGGCCTGTTAGGAAATACCTTGTTCATTCTTTCGTCTTGGCCTGCTCTCCCACCTACATACTTATCATTCCCATCACAAGACAGTTGAGAGAAATCACCTCTTACTCCAGGAGCTGTATGTTCACCCTGGGCAAAACTGACGGAATTTCAAGCGGAGCCTACGCCGTGGACATTGCTTGAAATTCTGCCTGTCTAAATGATTCAATAGGATTTCTCGCATGCCTCCACTCTCCGCCCAAAGAATTGTCCGCTCGAAGTTCTGCCACTTCTGCTCACTGTGAACGGGCCCTAATGCTGGAATCACACAACCGTTTTTTGGAAAACTACCACTGCAGTACTTAGAGACCGGCCGTTCCGTGACCCGGCCGGGTCACGGAACGGCCACTCTCTAAAAAGATCATCGGATGATCTTTAGGGCCGCAGAGTTCTGATGCGGGCGCATCCGTGCTGCCGGAGCCGCTTCCTCCATAGTGTGCACTGACATGGTTTTCTGCGGCCGCATTTTTTTGAAAATATACGTTGTGTGAACATAGCCTAAAGTTAGATTAGCACTGGACTGAGTCCAAAGGAAGATTGCAAGCTACTCTGGATCTCAACCAATTCTGTAGTGAAGAAGGTGATTGTGGAGATCCAACATGGGCATCTCTGGTGATAGGTTCTTTTGCTAGACATGCCAAATAAAAAGATCACAATGCTAAACTATGAAATCTTCCTATAAATACTGTGCTAGTTTTTACCAGATGTGAACAAAGACACCTGCTATTAGACCATGCATACCTTCATTCACTGCATATTGTGTATACAATGTATATTCACTTACAGGGTTAAGAAAGTGTACAAGTGTGGGTAGTATTTTACTAATAAGTAATACAGGAAAAAAGGCTTGCATCTTGGTTCGTTCTTCCAGAATTATGAGACTCCTAAGGTCACCGACTATGTTTGAACTTCTTCTCTGGTGAGCAGTCATACATTATTCTCAGTTTCTAGTGACCTAGCAACAAAACATTGTGTCATAGTCTCGGCCACACATCATGCTGCTTACATCCATATACCTTATTTTGCTTTTCCACAGAGAGATTTATCTGACAGATTTTTGAAGCCAAGGCCAGGAACAGACTATCCTCTTTTCAAATCCATTCCTGGCTTTGGCTCCAAAAATCTGTCAGATAAATCTCTCTGTGTAAACGCACCATTAGAGCTGTCACTCAGCTTTGGATTGCAGTATGTGAAGTAGGACAGGAGTCTGTAGTATTTTGATGTTGATCTCCACAAATAAAATTGTGCTGGCCATGTGGTCACCATCATGTGAAGGTGTGGTAAATGAATGCAATGAGTATGGCATAGCAGATGCTGATCTTATTCATGGCTTGGATGGAAGGACTTTTTACTGGGACCCCCACAGGGCTCCGGGATCTCCACCAGAGTCTACGTCACGACCCGGCTGATAGACCCGTCCTCACAGCTTGGGGGGGTTTCCCTTCGGAATGGGGTCCCAGGGCCAGTCGCCCTGCTTATCATGGGCACAGGCAGAAGTAAGCAAAGATTACTTGTTATTTTCACTCCTGCCTCTGCCGCCTGTCAGATTTTTAACAGGGCTGGACTTCTCCTTTAAGTTCAGATGCAGACTTTGTCATGGATTTGCTCCAGGTTTCACATGATTGGCAGGGCACTGCCTAACGCCTAATAAATAAAACTGTATAAATGGAGCTCAGTGTACATGTACATCTATCTCTTGATACCTGTGGATACTATATTACTGCAAAAGTATTCATCTATCTTGGGAATTTCTTACGAAATGATAGAACTCCAAAGGTCACTGACTATTTCTGAACTTCTCTTTTAAGCAGTCATACATTATTCTCAGTTTCTAGTGACCTAGCAACAAAATATTGCGTCATAGCCACACATCATGCTGTCTACATCCATACATTTTCGAGCCGTCACTCGGCTTTAGGGCCAGTTCACACTGAGAAATCAGCGCTGAATTTCAGCTCTGATTCCTCACTGAAAATTCCGTCTGAAAATAAAATGCAGAGCCAAATTTCATTGAGTGCAATACTCGCGGAAATTCAGTGCGGAAGTAAAAAAAAAAAAGAATGAATTTGATCAAATGAAAAATGAATTTGCGTGAAACTCCACCAGAGGTGATTCCGGGAGGAACACCATCCTCGCGGATTCATGGAGTTCCATGAGAACACTTTCCTCGCTGATTCAGCGCTGATCCTTCAGTGTGAACTGGCCCTTTGATAGCAATGTGTTTGAGGAGAACATGAGTCTGCAGTATTTAGATGTTGATCTCCATGTCTAAAATCGGAGTGGGCATGTTGTCACTGTCATGTGAAGGTGTAAATGAGGGCTTGAGCATGGGATAACAGGTGCTGTCATAATCATGACCTTATTATTTATAAATGGGTAACTTTTTTTTTTTTGTAGTTGACTATGCCACTACATGGTACACAGTGAAAAAGGTAGATTGTGTGTGTGTGATATATAATATAATTTTTTATTTTTGTACAATATGTCCTATGAGTGACATACCCAAATGTATAGACATGCAACAGGATATGTTGCAGGGTTTCATCAGGAGAATATTTTAAACAGAAACCATTATTGTAATGTGAACACAGCATTACAACAGTAAGGATAATTACTAAGCCTGAGATCAAATCTACGCTTTGTCATGTTTCACATGATGCATAGCAATGGATGGAATTCACTGTATACATTTACAGAAAATCAAACAATCTGCAGCGTTCTCTGATTTCTTTACAGAATTGGTCTGCTCCTCCTGTTCTGGCCTCCATTGGGTGAATGGGGTCTATGGGTCCTTTTAATACATTTCATTTTCCTAGTAAATTTTAGAAACTCTGTACTGTACGGTAAATTGCTGCAGGATTGTAAATCCATTGTGTCTGGACCAGGCTTTAGACTTTTCATTTTTACTCTTCAGTGCTGGGCTCCTATCCCAAGCATATGACTTGTCATCAACCCTGTATAGTATGCAGGCATTGTACTATCAGAGAAGACTATAATAACACCTGTCATCTAATTTACTTGTTCCCAAAATTTGATGGATTGTCTACTCTGTAATCTCTGTGAATGACGCGATCATTCCAAGGCAGGTGCTTTTTATTATCGCTCTAGATTTAAGACTTGTGTGAAAAGTAATTGTACACATCCAGATCTGACTATATGTTATGTAATATCGGAATAATTATATAATTGTTATCCAGGCTTTAAAAACTGATGGATTATCCTTAGAATATTCCATCCATATTAGATTGGTAACGCTCTGACTCCTGACTTTTAAAGGGGCTGTGGCACTTGATGGCTTCCTCCCTGCACAGAGGAAGCTCAATATCTTACAACAGATTTAGCTAGTATTTCAAGCAATGGACCTCAGATTAAAGGGTGTCACTAGGATTTACTCACCCAGTCGGTATGCAGTTGCTCCTGTTGCCAGAAGTTTGGGTAACTATGGACACAACTACAACAGGTGGGTAAAATGCACAAGGCCTATTAAATCAAAATAGGGCCCATGAATGCAATCAATCTGGTTTGGTCATATCTATAGTTACCTGAACATTCGGTAAAACCTATTGACAGATACCCACACCACCCAATCTCCCCATACTAGGGCATAACGTTTGCAGGTTTTAGGGTAGGTTTATACTGAGGAATTCCCGCGGATAATGTCCGCGGAATTCCGCAGTATGTCCGGCCGCGCGCCTTTCCGCCGGCTCCATAGACACCATTCTATGGGCCGGCGTATTCCGCTATCCGCCGAAAGAAGTGACATGTCGTGGTTGACAATAGCAGAGTGTCCTTCTACCCTGACTTCTCCGTGGAAATACGGAAACAGCTAACTCAATTTACGGAAGTCCGCAACAAACTCCGTGCCAAAGGCTACAAATACTCCATGCTGTATCCTGCTCGTCTGAGAGTGGTGGATGGTAATACCACCAAATTCTTCACGTCACCCTCGGCCGCCCTGGACTGGGTGGAGGCGGCTCCGTGGGTTTTGCCGGCTGATTGAGGAGCATACTGTTGGGATTGTTGCCCATTCCTGATGTTCCGGCTGTCATCATATCAGAGACTGCCAGTCTACGCTAGATATTCTATGGGTCTCTGTTGACTATTTGCTCCTTGTTTCATATGCCTTAATAAAGGGGGGGGGGGGGGTTGTTCTTAGTTACTTGGTTAGGGGGGGTAGCTCTAGTGTGAGTTTTCCTTTTTTTTTTTTTTTTTAGTTGTAGTTGGAGTCCTCTGCCTGCAACTGGCCTCATAGTTTAGCATTCAGTTAGGGTTTAAGGTCTGCACTTATACTTTTGTAGTGTTAGACAGGGAGTTGGGTACCCAGTCAGGTTGACTAGGATGTTTCTGTTTCTCATGTGTTTTATGCTATGTGTTTGTTTCTCGTCTGTCTTGTGTGTTTGGTGGAGTGGTTGGTGGTGTGTGTTGCTGCGCCTTTCTCCCCTCGGCCGGTGGCTAGGTTAGGTCCTATATATTCTTATAGCCCATGCAATGGCGTCCCTTAAGGTACTCAGCTGGAATGTGAGGGGCCTCAATTCTAAGTTTAAGAGGGCTCTCGTGCTGGACTTTGTGAAACGTCATTCTCCTCACATCATCTGTTTACAGGAGACTCATGTGGTTGGACAGAAAACCCTGGCTCTGAAGAGGGCTTAGATAGCCAAGGGATATCATGCCACCTACTCCACGTCCTCTAGAGGTGTTTCAATACTCATCTCTAAGGCTTTACCTATAACGGTCTCTCAGGTGGCGTGTGACCAGTTTGGCCGATTTGTGATCCTTCATTGTGTGTGTCAGTCACTGTCGTTTTCCCTGGTCTCACTGTACGTCCCCCCTCCCTTTTCTGAGTCTCTCCTGGATGTCATATCTGTTCAATTATCCTCTTTCCCTGCAGACCCCGTTCTGGTGGTTGGCGACTTTAATGCGGTGCCCGTTCCCTCCTTGGACAGGACGAGTGGTGTGGACCCGGCCTCCGCCCGGCTCAACGCCTGGTGTGCTGCTCTCCATTTACAGGATGTTTGGCGCTGGAGGTTTCCGCAAATGGTGAAGTACTCATACTTCTCGCAGGTACATGGTACCTTTTCAAGGATCGACCTGGCCCTTGCATCTCCTGATTTATTGCCCTGTGTTGGGGAAATTTCATACACCAGTAGAGGGATCTCAGATCATTCTGCCTTGCTAGTCTCCCTCCAACTATCCTGTCCCCCCTCTTCTAAGTTGTGGCGTATGCAACCCGGATGGCTAACCTCTGAGGTGGTGCAGGAGGCTCTGTCGACTGCTCACTCCTCCTATTGGGAACATAACTCTGACTTCCCGGATCCACTAATCAAGTGGGATGCTTATAAGGCAACCATTAGGCCGGCATACGTCACGGGAGTTACTACCCAAAAGAACATATACAGGCGAGAGGAGGCTTCTTTGTCGGCCCTCGCCGACTCCTTGGAGGTGGAAGTGGCGCGCACAGGGGAGGAGGAGGTTAAGAGGAAATGGTCTAGGGCCCAGAGAGATCTCCTAATTTTACAAAAAGCGCGCACGAGAAAAAAGCTTTTTGCTACTGAAGCGGCTCTTTTTGAGTTTGGTGATAAAAATGGTAAACTGCTGGCTTATCTGGCAAGGGCTGAGCGCCCCACAGTCTCCATCCCTGGTGTCCTAAACGATCGAGGGGATACGGTGACCGATGCTATTCAGATCAACTCGGTCTTTCGGGCCTTCTACCAAGACCTCTACTCCCCCACTGTCCTCCTGATCCCTTATTGTATGCAACCTTCTTAGACCAGATTCCATTATCCTCTCTTACCCCCTCACAATCTGAAGCCCTTGATGCGCCCCTTACGGCTGAGGAGATAGTGGAGGCTATTAAATCTATGCCCCTGGGGAAGACACCGGGTTTGGACAGTCTAGTTATAGACTGGTATAAAAATAATGCCGATGCGGTGGCTCCTCATCTCCTTAATATGTACGGGGAATCCTTGGAGGTGGGTCGGCTTCCGCAGTCACTTCGGGAGGCCCTGATAGTACTGCTCTTAAAGCCGGGCAAAGACCCGTTGTCCCCTTCTTCATATAGACCTATCTCACTCCTCACGATAGATGTTAAAATTCTGGCTAAGGTACTGGCGATGCGGCTTAACGGGGTTGTGCACTCTGTGATCCATCCTGACCAGACCGGGTTTGTGCCGGGTAGAGCCACGGACATTTACATCTCTCGTCTATTCATGAACATAACGGCCAGTGCATCGGACGTAGTTCCTGAATACGTACTCAGTCTTGACATTCACAAAGCCTTCAACTCGGTTGAGTGGCCCTTTCTGTGGTCTCTGCTTGGCAGGATGCGGTTTGGTCCGAGATTTCGGGCCTGGGTTCGACTGTTATATGCGGAGCCTTCGGCCAGAATACGTACCAACCTGGATATCTCCTCCTCCTTCTCTCTTGGGCGTGGGACACGTCAGGGTTGCCCGCTATCTCCCTTACTTTTTGCCATCGCCATTGAGCCGCTCGCGGCGGCTGTCCGTGCCTCGACCTCCATTAAGGGCCTTCAGAGAGGATCAATAGTAGAAAAGGTGTCGCTGTATGCGGATGACACCCTAGTGTACCTTGCCGATGCGGGATCCTCTTTGGTAGCACTAATGTCGCTTATCCATGACTTTGGTGCACTTTCTGGCCTGATGGTGAACTGGTCTAAGTCGGTCCTTATGCCCCTGTCATCCTCTCTTCCCTTGCCTGTCACCCTGCCAGATAGGTTGCAGGCGACCCGCCAGTTCCGGTACTTGGGGGTGGAGGTCAACGCCTCAATTGATAGTTATATGGCATTGAATCTCACGGCTCTTCTGTCGGCCACTGACCTCCGGTTGCAAAAATGGGGGGCCATTGCCACTATCTCTGATGAGTAGGATAAACATTTTTAAAATGATCTTTCTACCTAAATTCCTCTATCTCTTTCATGCTTCCCCTGTCTTTCCTCCCAGGCAGTTCTTTGCAAATCTAGATAAGATTCTGAGATCCTTTTACTGGCAGGGCAGGTCTCCTAGGATTGGATACTCTCACCTCCTAGCGCCTAAGCATCAGGGGGGCCTTGCAGCTCCTAACATGTACCACTATTTCCTAACCTCTCAATTGGTATATGCTAATTGGTGGCTGGATCTGGACCTCAGTAAAGCAGCGGTGGCGTTGGCCGGGGCGCTGGTTGGATCTTACAAGGGCCTGACAAATACCCTTTATAGGTACACCCCCTCTTCTCCTTAGCTCCCTCCCTTAACTACGGTACAGAAGGTGTGGAGGGTTGTACAAAAACAGATGCCTTCTTCGTCCCTCTCTCCTCGTACACCCTTGTGGCTTAATCCCCATCTCCCGGAACTCATAGGTTTACAGGGCGCGGCTCTCTGGGGGAAGCATTGGGTTCGATATCTGTCCCACGTTTTTTCACCTGACAATATGTTCCGCTCCTTTTCTGACATGTGTGAGTTGTATGGGATCCCGCGCTCAGCATTTTTTCACTATTTGCAGCTGTGGCATGCTTTTCGCACTCAGTTTGGCAGCCTTACGGTTCCCTTGGAATTCACACAGGCAGAGAAGCTCCTGGGATCTCCTGACCTGGATAAGGTCCTGACGCTTGGTTACTTAATGTTGAGTCCAGAGGACTCGTCCCCTTTCCAGAGGGCGTATGAGAGGTGGGTGGTGGATGTCCCTTCTCTGGGTGATCAGCAGTGGAAGGAGGTGGTGCATACCTACTACCCTACTGTAGTCAGTGCTAGAGACTGGTTGATCCAGTTTCGCTTTCTGATGCGTACATACTATACTCCAGAGAGACCCCCTCAGATACCTGTTTCAAATGTGTCTGCTGTCGGTACTTTCATGCATGCTGTGTGGTCGTGCCCCAAAAATCAATCCTTTTGGCGCTCCGTTTTGCAATTTCTGTCCGATCATTTTGATTTCCCTTTTGTGTGCACCCCCTCCGTGTGCCTGCTAGGTCTTATCAATGGACTCACACGTAACAAATACTACAGGATATTCATTAGATTTCTTCTGTTCTGTGCCAAAAAGATTATAGCTATGGAGTGGAAGTATACAGATGCCCCCTCCTTGGCCCGCTGGAAACAATTGGTTAATAAATATGTCCCGCTGTACGAAGCCCTCTGTGAACATCGTAAATGCCCCAAAATTTTTTAAAAAATCTGGATTCACTGGCTTATGCTTGATGAAACGGCAGATGTGTAGACCTTTGTGCTGGCTCTCTGGTTGGGGGGGGGGGGGGGGGAGGTGTGGCGCAGTCTGGGTGTGTGTGAATGTGTTGTCTGTCTTGTCTTGTTCCTGGGGGGTCGGGTACTCCTGCTCTGAGGCGACCCTGATTGTATGCGATGCAATATAACTGATATTTTTTTTTTACTGCCATGCTAATGTACTTTGATCGAGCTTATAGCATTTGGTCCTTTATGGATGTGCCTTTGTTCACTTTGCAGTGGGTGGATTGTACTTGACCTCTCCTATGTATAGTTTTGTTTTTTCTGTGCAAAAAGTTTAAATAAATTCTTTTAAAAAAAAAAAGCTCTACAATAGTTATAGTGGCCCGGTGAGCTCTGTAGCAGGAAATCATGAGGACAAAGAAAAAAAAATTGAGGAAATAATACCGCTGTAAATTGAAAATGAAATTCAAGCCTTGTATTGTCAGACAGGAATAGAAAGCCACAGCATCATTCTGGTAGATATACCATGTATACAGGCAGATGGGGATGTGGTTTTCTGCTTTGTCCCATCTTGAAGCATGCACTACTCTCTAAATTACCATACTGTATGTAGAAAGTTCAGTAACTTTGGAAATGGTTTGTGTTGCGGATCTCACGTGGGTTCTAAGTTATATTTATTATATACCAGAGCTGCATTCACAATTCGTCAGGCTTCAGAGCTAAAAATCTCTCAGTATTCTCCCCTATCTTATTGTCTTCAGTATATAGCTTGTCGACTTTTTCCCTCTTCTCATGACTCACAGTTACTCATATATGGATGTGGTCGCAAATGCTGCACAGAATAAATTAAATAGGTTTAAAAATATTCATGTAGTTTAGTATTGGTCATTAGTCAGAGTAGTTGGTGTCTGAGTCTCAGGACCCCCACCGATCATCAGACTGACTGCTGCACCCCCTTCAGTGTTTATTCAGTAACATCAGCTCAGATCCATCCACTCCATTCAATCTCCATTCTGATGACTGGCTTCCAATAGATTCTGTATGGAGGAGCCATATAGCTGCATACAGAGTGCATACAATTTCCTAGTACATAGGGAAATCTGTGTGCCTTTTTCCGGGCTACGCGTATGTAGCGTCTCTTTTCTATATTCATTTCTGGTTCGGGATGACCTTTTTCCATAGGATTAAATATTTAGCATCTCTTTTGGTTTCAAAACGTATGTCGAGATTTAACCGTCCATGGAAACAAAGCTCTTAAGGTCCCCATACACTTTATAGTTCTGTCGGCCAAACTCGCTGCTTGCGTCAGTATAATTTGTATGGGGCTCTCCCAAGTCTCCACTGACAGGGTCGGCGTGATGGAATTTTATTGTCTGAGCCTTTTATTTTCAGAGAGATAAGCCGCTGCCAGAGCTGTCTGGATGAGGCCTACCCCTCCCTATAGAGAACATTTGGTCACAGTGAACATTTCTGTGCGTGGGGAGGACGCAAAAGATAAGTCGGAGGAAAGATCGTATGCGTTCACACGGGCAAATGTTTTAGACTTGGAAAATGATTTGCTGCATCCAAAACATTGCGTCACACAGCCTGAAACCCTGCTCCCATTAACTTTAGTGGAAGTGGGGGTATCACACAGTAAAAAGAAGGTCAGCACTGGTTCTGCTGTAATTAAAGTCAATGGCTTCAGTGCAGCTCTTCTCCCCTTCCTGCATCTTGGTGGCAAACCGTGTAATCCTGGCTTAACCACAGACCTTCATGTATGACACTGTAGGACTGCAGTTTACATAAGAGGACACTCAGTAGAACTGCTTTACATTGCTTCTTATGTGCTTCATTGTTAGGATTTTCCTAAATATACGCTAGGATTTCTGGCCTGGGGTTTTGCTTATAACATTGAGCAAAGAGGTCACTTGTCATATCATTGAGCACGAAGAAGAATGAGCTGTTACCAAACAAGCGATATTATTGTCATAAGGAATACATGATTTTTTAGGCAAGGCTCACACGTTATAAAATATGGCCATAATTTTAAACTACATATATGGCTGTATTTTCAATAATAACACACTCCATTGAAATCAATGGAAAATTGGCTGGCCGCACACAAACTGTATAGAATAACGGCTGTAATTGATTGCAATAGTTTTATTTACTACTGGCTTTTGCAAAATATAGCTAAAAATTCAGGTCATTATTAGCTCTTAGGGCCTGTTCAAACTACAGACTCGGCGACAAGTCCAGCCTGCTATCTGTTTGAACAGGAGTGCTTGCACACCTTCCCACCTCTCTGCTCAAAGATTTGACATGTCAACAGCGGCCGCACAAAAAACTGTGCAGACAATGTAAAGCACGGCTCCGGCCATAATTTACATTGTCCGCTATAGCTAATTGGAGGGTGGGCATACACAAATGTGACCACATTCCAATTAAAAAGAAGTGATGTTGAACATCTCAGACAGCGGCTGTTCTGTGACATGGCAGTGTCCTAGAACAGTTGGTCTCATACTGTATATGTGTATGTAAAAAGTCTGGCAGAATGTAAAGCTAAAATTCACTAGATCTCAAGAGCTTTGGACTTTGCTGTTGCTTCATATTTACACATAATAATTATAATATTTATATAGAACCAACAGGGACATGTAATATTGAAAGAAGTGCAATATATTATTCTTAGTCTTGGTTTTATTTGTCATCTTTTATTATTTCGTGTATTTACTTACTGGTGTCTGTCGTTACAGTCTAACCTGGTGTGACCTGTTCATTTCTGCTTCAGTCAACAGATGTATAGCGCCTGTAGCAGCAGGAAATGACTGCCAGTGATAATGTACAGCAATACCAGAACACTCTCATCAGTGCTGAGCACACAGAGAACTCCAGAGAACATGTACTATTAGAGATGAGCGAACCTGGAGCATGCTCGAGTCCATCCGAACCCGAACTTTCGTCATTTGATTAGCGGTGGCTGCTGAAGTTGGATAAAGCCCTAAGGTTATGTGGAAAACATGGATATAGTCATCGGCTGTACCAATGTTTTCCAGACATCCTTAGAGCTTTATCCAAGTTCAGCAGCCACCGCTAATCAAATGCCGAAAGTTTGGGTTCGGATCGACTCGAACCAGAACCCTGTTGGCTCATCTCTATCTATATATCACAGTATTTTATAGAACAAAGCAATTCATAGTGATGAGCGAGCATGCTCGTCCGAGCTTTGTACTCGTTCGAGTATTAGGGTGCTCGATGCTCAGACTAGCATCTCGCAATACTCAAGAAGATGGCATCATCCTTTTCCTGCAAGTTTGGGCGCAATTTCTCAGCCAATAAACATGCAGGAGACTCTTTGGTACATCCTGCGATGAAGTGGGACCCATACATGTCGATAGCAGCAATTTGTTGGCCACATCAGATGACCCTGCCATATAAAAATCTGGGCCAGCGGTGCTTGCCTCATGCATGCTGGAAGAGAATAGGAAGAGAGCTGCTGCTTGTCAGGGAGAGCATTAGGGAGGGAATTAGCGTTCCTGTAGGCAGGGATACTAGAGAAAGGACCCGACAGCCCTTGTAAGGGCTTAAAATCTTTTTTTGGAGTACTCCAGACTGCTGTCTGGTACTTGCAGTGCAGCTACCACGATCTTAGCTGCACACTGTGGTGATTTGGCTGCTGGCAGAAAAGGGACAGTAGGTGATGCATACAGGCTAGAGATGAGCGAACCGGGTTCGGGTTCGAGTCCATCCGAACCCGAACGTTTGGCATTTGATTAGCGGGGGCTGCTGAACTTGGATAAAGCTCTAAGGTTGTCTGGAAAACATGGATACAGCCAATGACTCTATCCATGTTTTCCACATAGCCTTAGGGCTTTATCCAACTTCAGCAGCCACCGCTAATCAAATGCTGAAAGTTCGGGTTCGGATGGACTCGAGCATGCTCCAGGTTTGCTAATCTCTAATACAGACCCCAAAGAAGTACAATTATATTTTGGCTGGTGCTGCTGCTGTTGTACATTGTATTGCTGTGATTTGTAGTACAGCTGCATAGAACCTCACTGCTCATTGTCTTGTTTAAGAGGTGGCATACACCATAAAGCACCACTTACACACAGACTCTATACGACTACCTCCAAATACTAGTCTGACCAGTATCTGTTGTCATCTGCATCCAGTCTGCAGGGTTGCTTTCTTTTTTTATTGCAGCCATATCCAACCTCTCTGCTCATTGTCCTGTGTAACAGGTGCGATACACCATAAAGCATCCATACATGCTGCCCCTGCTGTTTCCTGTCCGATTCCGTGGTGTTTCCACCATTTTCTGAGGTTGACAGGTTTTCACGCAACCTTCCCTGGGCCGAGCTCGGGTCCCCTGCAAAAATACTCGAGTTTCCCAATAACTTCAATGGGGTTCGTTACTCGAAACGAGTGCCCGCGTATCGGGAAATATTCGTCTCATGTACGGAGCACCCGAGCATTTTAGTACTCGTTCATCACTAGCAATTCACCAAGACTAATATACTTTGGCCAAATTTAATTTTTTCTTTAGTGTTTTCTCATATGATCCATATGGTCACGAGAAAGCAATATGAGAATTAGTCCTTTTCCTAGGATGATACCATCCCGTCTTTTAACAGTTGACTATGCGTTGAGGGTTACAGGCGAGCAGTACAGTGTGGTGACATTTTATTTATTCCATTTATTAAAGTGTACCTGTTATAACTTTAAACTTTGCATTGGGCATTGACATAGAATCTATCTCCTGCAGAGAGTCAGTGAGTGAAGAGCTCAGCCATGCACTTCTCTAAGCTTTATTTACTGATCAGTGGGTTCTGAACACTCAGACCCCAACATTTTGACAGACATGTCAAGAGTTTATGCTTTATATGGTACTCTAATTCACATGCAGTAGCAACAAATGTTATTCATAAAGAAAAATTGGATGTCTAGTTTAGAAACGGCAATTACGTAATACCCTAAACCTAAAAAATAAAAAAGCCTATTACCCGGCTCGCTTATCATGTAGCATGGGCCATATATATAAATATAAATATATATGTTGTTAACAATGTCTGTGCAGCCCTTGCTTTATATAGAAAATAATGACGTATAACTTACCTGTTTATGCTCCCCGGTGTTCTTCTGTCTGTCTCCCACTGACCGGAGTGCCTCAGATCTGAACTCACATTTCACACAGTCAATCACTGTCCAAGACTGGACATCGCTGCAGCAGCTGATTGGCTAAGTGGCCTGTCACTTCAGAGATGGGCTGCTCCAGGAACCGGCAGGAGCACACCAAGGAGCATGGACAGGTAAGTATACATCTTTATTATTTTTTCTTTAATCAGCCACCGACCGTGCATCTGAAAGATGAGCGACCAATGTTTTTTCAACATGCTAAAAGACAAGGATCAGTCAATGATTGGCTTCTTGGTTGATTGTTGTCTTTATTACACATGGCGATATTCTCCCAAATTGAGCGTAAAATCACCCTGTGTAATAGGACCCTTATGCTACGTTTACATGGAACGATAATTGGCCCGATCGTAAGATTAACGATGTCGGAGTAACGTTTTTTTTTCATAACGATCAGTGTTTAGACGGTACGATATATCACACAGAAAATAACGTTGACAGATAATTGCTGCAGTTGCGGTCACCAGGGTTTGTTTTAGTTTGGGTTAGGCTTCTGTTGAGTTATAAAAACTTGTTTGTTCCAAATGGTGACAGTCTATATCAATATTGTGCCCCACGCATCTCCTATTACTGCCTATTCCATGCTGATTTTCAGAATTATATACATAGTCCTCCCTTGTGATTGGAAACTGTCAATAAAAATTGATTGATTGTCCAGATTGACTAAAGGTACCTATACACATGAGATCTCTCCCGATCCCTCCATATACATTTAACAATTATCGTTCGAAAAATCGTTAATCGTTCAGGTCTGAACAATAATCGTTTAGTGTAATAGCAGACATCGATTAAACCACCAACGAGAAACCGTTAGTCGTTTGATAGAGTTTGAACCTATTTTTATCGTTGATTGTTCACATGGAATAAGACGTTCGGTTGTTCGCAATAGCGACGACAAGACGACCGCAAGAACGATCATAAGTAACGATCATCGCTCCGTGTAATTGGGTAAACGATTTCAGGTCGTTTGCAATAGCGGTCGTTTGAGATAGTTTATCGTTAATCATTGAAAAATCGCTTTGTGTAATAGTACCTTAATGGTGGTTTTACACGGAGCGATAATTCGCCTGATCGCACAATTAACGTTTTTGAATGAGCAATGTTTTTTTTTATTATAACGATCAGCGTTTAGACGGAACGATCGTACGGAAAAATAGTTATGCAATCGCTTAAGCCAGGTGAAATTGTTGAAAGAATGTTTACATGGAATGATCTGCGTTTTTTTTTTTTTTTCTTTGCGAACGATCAACGACGATTTGAGAACATGTTAAAATAAAATAAGATAAAAATGCACGATTTCTCGCTCGTCGCTTGATCGTTCGCTGCGTTTACACGTACGATTATCGTTCGAATTTGATCGTTATCATGCAAATTCGAACGATAAATCGTTCCGTGTAAAACCACCTTTAGACAGTGTGGAGACCCCCCCCCCCCCCCAATTGGTAACACCCACTTGGTAATTTAGTCATCCATTTTTACTAAGAATGATAGAGGATCAGCATAACACAGAGCTATAAAAATAGGTGATCCACTTTTATAATTTATTCTTCGTCATCACATATGGGGGTGGATGTTGAATAATCTATAGTTTATAAAATATATAAAATATCCTGAGGAGCAAAGATTATGTCAGGCTATAGGTATGTGTATAGTCTCTTATGTTATTATGATGTTACCAAGGACGTGACTGCTCACATCATAGTTATAGTGGGAGGACGGTGACCTAATGTCCTCTTCATTCACGCTAAAATAGGGTCATTCACACATTAGGTAATAAATATGAATAGATTTGCAGTGGAAATGCTATTTCCATATCTAGCTGAAAGCTCAGGCCCCATTTTGACCCGGATAATTATAAGATCATGTGGACTTAGAAGAAACAAACGGCACAATGTGCGGGTGGTTTTACGGTAGTCAGTAATGTCCTAAGTGCAGAGTAGGAGACTGCACTATAATAGACTATAATTATATTATATTAAAGTCCTTTTTGGTAAAGTCCCTTTTTTTTTTTTTACTGTTGTTTACAGACTGTGTAGATTTCACAACTTAGTAAAATTCCATTAGAATTTAAACCTTGAGTTATGTGAAAAATGCAATGAAGAATTCTCATGCAGAAAACACATTTGCATGGAAAAGAGCCCTTTTCTTTAGGCTGTTTAGTTGTTTTTAAACTAAATAATATTTCCAAGGGCAAAGGATAGCAACACTTTGGTGTGAGAAAAACATGCTAAATGTAGAGTTCACACAATACTGTTTTGCATGGTAAGGCACATAGCTTTTGGGAGGGTATTTTGAGGTGTAAAACGTCTGTTATACCTCAAGAAACGTCCATTTTACAGTTGCTGTTTTTTTTCCTATTCAAGTGAGAAAAAGTCTGTCATTTCATATGCAGTCTAAAGGGGTACTCCAGCGAAACATTATTATTAAGATAAATAATCTATACAGTATAATTTTTTTATTTTTATTTTTTCAATCAGCTGGTACCAAAAAGTTAAACAGATTTGTAAATTACTTTTTTTTTATATAATCTCAAGCCTTCCAGGACTTTTTAGCTGCTTAATGTCCTGCAGGAAGTGGTGTATTCTTTGCAATCCGAAATATTGCTCTCTGCTGCCACCTCTGCCCATGACAGGAACTGAAGAATGGTTTTCTATAGAGATTTGCTACTGATCTGGACAGTTCCTGTCAGGGACAGAGATGGCAGCAGAGAGCACTGTGTCAGACTGGAAAGAATACATCACTTTCTGTAGGCCATACAGCAGCTGACAAGTACTGGAAAGCTTGAGATTTTTAAATCAGAAATCATTTACAAATTTGTATAACTTTCTGGTACCAGGTGAGTTTTAAAAAATATATATATATTTACCTGTGTGCTCCTTAATATTACACCTGTATTAATACCATGTGTAAAAGGTACCGTAATTGTAATTCGGATTCGCAGCAGATTTAACTAGATGAATGAACACAGCATTAAAAACGCACTGTCAAATCCGCTGCGGATCCGCAGCAGATTTGTAAGTGCGGATTTGATGCTGTGCTCATTCAGTTAGTTAAATCTGCTGCGGATCCGCAGCGGATTTTCTGCGGATTAAACTCTTTTTCATCTTACCCCAGTATAACAAGCTGTGACTTTTATTTTCATAGAAGGGGTTGTCCAGGGATTGAAGAAAAAAAGATATGGCTGGGGACCTTATAAAAAAAAAAATGTATACTCGCCTCCTTTGATCCCCTGCCGTTTCTGTTTGGATAGCTTCTGGTCCCCGTTTTTACCAGGATCCTGTGATGCGTCATCCCTAAAAGAACTGCCCCCATTATCCAGTAACTGGCCAGTTGTGAGGGTGACTCGTCAATGGACCGTGAAAGAAGTGGTGACAAGCAATGCAAAGAGTATTACTTCTCTCTTTATATGATAAGTTGTATTCCCATCTTGATGTTATGGTATATTATTTTTTTACTATAAATCCTCACTTACTGATCAATGGGGGTGACCTCTGGGTTCACCACTTATCCCATGAACAATAAACTAAGGACTCTTTCTCAGTGTTTCCCTGCACAGCCTCATACACATTTACCCCCTGTACTAAGTATTGCACATGTGCATAAATGTAGTACCTTATCCTCTACAGTGGGCGGCTGGGAGCACTGATATGCAGGGAAACAGCAGCAGCACTTTGCTTACCATAGGGTCCCTTCATTATACAGTTGTGTTGGGCTCCCAGCAGTCAGTCACCAATCATTAAAGAGGTTGTTTTGTAGAATATTTATTTTAAGAGGTCAAGCTGGTTACTGGATCCCAAAAAAAATCACCATTTTTTTAGTTCCACCTCAACACATAGGAAACGCCCACTGAGTATGTTGGGAGGTGATGACCAGGACGTGGTGATCAGTAGCTGTGGTTGGAATGGCAATGGCGGTAGATTGGGCAGGAGAGTAATGCTTTTTTTTTTTTTTTTTTCAAACTCACCTTACCCTTAAAAGAAACAAGAACAATCATAGTCATTTGCTATTATTTACTGAGGTGGGAAATCCCCTTTAAATATTACATAATTGTATGCACTAGCCTTTGTGTCATTGGTAATATTAGAAGCTAGCAGGGTTGGATGTGGTGTGTTTGCGTGACAACCTATAATATGTCCCTGACACGTTCTTCTAGTAGGTGATAATACTATAGTACAATATATAATTAAAGTGTCACTGTCGTGAATTTTTTTTTTTGCAGAAATCAATAGTCCAGGCGATTTTAAGAAACTTTGTAATTGGGTTTATTATCCGAAAAATGCATTTTTATCATGAAAAAGCAGTTTGAAGCTCTCCCCCCTGTCTTCATTGTTCTCCTATGGAGAGAGCTAAAGAAAAGACCAAAACAGGACAACAAAGAGTTAATCTACAAATCCCTCACGGGATATCTCCTGTGACAGTCACCAGTGACCTGTCTGAGCTCGGATTACAGCTGTCACCCAGCTCCGTGCCTGTAATCCTCTGTTATCTGCTTTCTGCTGTAGCTAACTCCCTCCTTCCTCCTCCCCCTCCCCTCTCCCTAGAACAGACAGGGTACGACTCCTGCAACAAGTCACAATTTTCAGATTTTTCAGAGTGGATGAAAAAGAGGAAGGAGGGGGGGACCTGGGAAAAGGCTTTCTACATGCAGATAATGGCAGATTTGGCTAATAAACCCAATTACAAAGTTTCTTAAAATCGCCTGGACTATTGATTTCTGCAAAAAAAAAAAAAATACGACAGTGACTCTTTAAGGGTTTTTCAGAGGTGTTTCCACGTTTGATTGACCCATATTTATTAGCTTCAGCCTTCCGCGCTATATATATATATATATATATATATATATATATATATATATACACACCTCGGAGTTCGAGCAATTCGGTTTTCGAATTAAATTTCCCCCAGAAGTTTTGCTTGGTATCCGAACAAAACCAGGGGGATAACTGTCAGCTGAACTGATGTTCAGCTGACAGTTAGAGGTGTTCGGGAACACTGAGAGGCAAGAGCGGGCGGCTATTTAAAGTTGCTGCCGTGCTCCTGCTCCAATCAGCTGCGGGGGACATCCTGTAAAGAAGTGGGGAATCCCATCATAATGATGGGATTCCCCACTTCTTTACAGGGTGTCCCCGGCAGCTGAGAGGAGCAGGAGCACAACGGCAAGTTTAAATAGCCGCCCGCTCCTGCCTCTCACTGCGGGGACCGGCTGTAAAGAAGCCGGCTCCCAGCGCTATCCTCCTGTCTCTCCCCACCAGCCCCTCCGCCCCCCCGCCGGCCCGGAGTGCTTCCGATAAACTTACCCAGCCTGTACACCCCTATAGGCTGCGGCGCGCCCGTGCTGTTGCGCCTGCAGCCCCGCTCACCAGCTTCTTGCTCCCGCTGCTCCCCGCCGCCTCTGCAGGGTAAGAGAGAGTCTGCAGAGGCAGCGGGGAGCAGCGGGAGCAAGAAGCTGGTGAGCGGGGCTGCGGGCGCAACAGCACGGGCGCGCCGCAGTCTATAGGGGTGTACAGGCTGGGTAAGTTTATCGGAAGCGCTCCGGGCCGGCGGGAGGGGGGGGGGGGCGGAGGGGCTGGTGGGGAGAGACAGGAGGACAGCGCTGGGAGCCGGCTTCTTTACAGCCTGTCCCCGCAGTGAGAGGCAGGAGCGGACGGCTATTTAAACTTTTTAAACTATTTAAACTTGCAGTCATGCTCCTGCTCCTCTCAGCTGCCGGGGACACCCTGTAAAGAAGTGATGGGATTCCCCACTTCTTTACAGGGTGTCCCCCGCAGCTGATTGGAGCAGGGCGGCAAGTTTAAAAAGCCGCCCGCTCCCGCCTCTCACTGTTGCGGGGGATGTGGAGTGTTTTTGCACTCTGTGGGCCGGGTGCTCTGCACCTGACCCACGGGAGTGTAAAAACCAATTAATCACATTTACATTGTTCCCTATGGGAACTTACAGCTCGGTTTTCGAACTGCTCGGTTATGGAACAGCCTTCCAGAATCGAAAACCGAGGTACCACTGTGTGTGTGTGTGTGTGTGTGTGTATATATATATATATACACATACACACATATAATCAGGGAGACCAGATTATTTCTCAGCTGCTTTGCTTCACCATTTTTTAAAGTGAATCTGCCATCTGCAATTTAGATTCTGTACTGCTGACACTGTTACATAGCTGTTGGGTCAAGTAGACACGTAGTACCCTTCATATATCTGTCTGTGCTTCTACGGTTGATATTGTTCCATATGCAGAATTTCCTACTGTCCACATGTAAGGTTGGTCTATAAAATGAGGATGCTGAGACTGGGGGAAAATATATGTAAATGGCTAGTAACTGGCTAGGTGATAGGAAACATAGGATGGTTATTGATGGAACATACTCTGATTGGGTCACGGTTATAAGTGGTGTGCTGCAGGGGTCAGTGTTGGGTCCACTTCTTGGGTTGGGGTGAATGGAAAAAAATAACATATACTTCCCTGACTCTTGCGCTTGTACTTTGAAGATCCGGTAACTGCTGTGCTGTTGCTTACGGGTTCAGGGGTGTGATGGTGCGGCTACTGAATGGCTGAGTGGGCCTACTTCTACATGTCCGCAAACCTGGAAGCGCCAACACAACCAGGAGCAGAGAGGTGGAGTACGGGCAGCAGGGAGGCAATTATACTGTATGTTGTTTGGCATTCCACAAAAAGGGGTCTTGACCAGACAACCTCTTTAATGACCTTGTAGAGGGGCTACAGAGTAGAATTTTGGCAATAGCAGATGACACTAAATAACCACAGAAGAGGATAATATAGTATAACAGATTTGGGGAAGCTGGAGGCTTGGGCAGAGAAATAGCAAAGTTTAATGTGGATAAATGTAAGGTTATGCACTTGGGCCATAGAAATAATAAGTACAGTTATGTGCTAAATAATAAAACAATGGGTAAAACTACTTCCGAAAAGGACCTGGGGGTATTGGTGGACAGTAAACTGAACTTTAATGATCGGTGCCAGGCAGCAGCGGCCAAGGCTAATAAAATAATAGGATGCATCAAAAGGCATAGATGCTAAGGATGAGAACATAGTTTTGCCTCTTTCCAAATCACTGGTCAGACCACATATGGAATACTGTGTACAGCTTTTGGCACCAGTATATAAGAAGCACATGGCTGGAGTGGGTGCAGAGGAGGGCAACCAAGGTCATCTAGGGAATGGGTGTGTTACAGTACCAGGACAGGTTATCAAGCTTGGGGTTATTTACGCTAGAAAAAAAGACGTCTTAGGCAGGCTCGAACTGGGCCACCGGGGAGCCGGGGGATTCCCCGGTGGGCCCCGCCCCCTCCTCCCTCTTGCTGGGCCCTGCCCCTGAGCCAGAGAGGGGCCTCCTGTTTAGATCCCGTTTAGTATGGGGAGCTCAAGGGGGCCCCCTGCTGGCTCCCCCTGCTGTGGGGAGTAAAGATCGGCATCAGCACCGCCCGGTGAGCTAATCATGGGCCCTCCCCTCCCCCTGCACTCAGTCAGTGTGGCCGAGCTCCCGGCACTGCTCTCTTCCTGCTTGTTATCAGGAAGATGCAGAGAGAAGGAGCAGCTGCAGGGCCCCTCCATCCCCCTCCCCTCTGCAGTGACATCTCTTCTCTTCTGCCACTGTGTGTGCTGTCGGTGCAGAAGAGAAGGGGGAGGGGCTGCAGGCTGCCAGGTCTGGCTGGGAGAAGAGGAAGTGAAGATGGAGACCAGAGGACTCCATGGAGCTTCCTGCCCTGCTTAACATGTGAGTTTTGTTTACTGTATATTTGTCTGTCTTTGTCATCTGTGTGTGTTTGTACATCTGTGTCATGTGTTTATGCATGTGAGTGTTATATCTATGTAATGTGCCTGTGTGTGTGTGTGTGCATCTACCATGTTTATAGTGTATAATATACACTATAAACATGGTAGATGCGCACACACACACACACACACACACACACACACACACACGTAGTAATGTAGTTCTATAGATATTTTATTGTATATATGTAATCTGCATGCTTTTGTATCTGTCTGTCCTGTGTCTGTGTGTTAGTATGATTAGATGTATGTATATATGTAAGGTGTGTTGTGTCTGCATGTTTGTGTATCTCTGCAGTATGTCATTTTGTGTGTATGTATGTATGTATGTATGTATGTATGTATGTATGTGTATGTAATGAGAAGACGTTCGCCTTTTGGAGGTCCCAGTTGTGCAGGAGATCTGTGAGGCTTAGGCGCCGATCAGCTGATTGAGGATTCTCACATCAAAGATGATAGGAGTTGTAGTAGACGTAACAGTAAGTCTTTAATCAATGGATAATGTGTTTTGTAGAAAACCCTCAATAGATCTGATGAAGAAGGTTCCCCTCAAAACATCCATTGATTAAAGTCTTACTGTTACGTCTACTACAACTCCTATCATCTTTGATGTGAGAATCCTCAATCAGCTGATCGGCGCCTAAGCCTCACAGATCTCCTGCACAACTGGGACCTCCAAAAGGCGAACGTCTTCTCAATTATTGCACTAACTCAAAAAATAAATATATAAGCAGCATCAGCTGCCGCAGTAGACGCAGGTAGGATAATGCACTCCATCTGAACAGAGTTTTAAAAAAGCAGCAGAGACTGCACCGAAGTAGTAAAAAAATTTTGTGACTTTATTCAAACCCTCTAGTGTGATGTTTTAATTTTAGTCGCACAAGAGGGAGTGAATAAAGTCACTTTGGTGCTGTCTCTCCTGCGGAATGATTGTACCGAGTCTCCTGGTTGTGTTGAAAAGGCTGCAGATGGCGTCAAGGTGTATAAACCACCACTAAAGTGACTGGCAGTGTTGGGCTTGTAGCCCCCATGGTGAGCAGCAAGTTTAGCTACTGGCACAAATCTGTTCTGCAGTAATACGCCATGTGCGCCTTATGGTGTTCTCTGCCATTTCCTTGTACATGTATACAATGGCAGATCACACCTTGATAAGGCTAGATTCACACTATGTAAAAGTACTGCCGTTGTTGCCATTTGAAACAATGGCTGTACTCTGTACGGTGTAGGACACTGCCTTTACTGCTATGGGATCCCGGCCGGAGAGTACACACATGGTATACGCTTCGGCCGGGATCCCATACTGCGCCGCAAAGAACATGTCAGTTTTCGCCCGCCGCAATTCAGTGAATTGGGGCCAAATCCTCTGGTGCACTCCCATCTGCTTCTTCCGGTCCTAACTAAAAATCTCCAGTCTTCCAGTACTTATCAGCAGCTGTATGTCCTGCAGGAAGTGGTGTATTCTCTCTAGTCTGACACAGTGCTCTCTGCTGCCACCTCTGTCCATGTCAGGAACGGTCCAGAGCAGGAGAGGTTTTCTATGGGGATTTGCTGCTGTTCTGAGACAGTTCTGGACAGTCTCACTGTGTCAGACTGGAGAGAATACACCAAGTAAAGCAATTTACTGATCTGTAACTTCTGACATCAGAGTTGAAAATTGTTTTTTCTTTACCGGATAACCCCTTTAACGCTTTAATGACCACTGATATGCCATTCATGAAGGTCCTTAAAAGTCTTATTCCAGCCCAACAGCTTGTGGTGAGGCTAGAATGAACCGTTATGGGTCTCCTCTGCTGGAAATTGTAATAGAAGAGAAGACTAGATGGTCATTTTCTCCTTCATCTTCTGAGGCTGTGTTCACACATGACATTTTTCATATGTTTTTGCAGCAATATTCTTGAAATTTCATTTAGGTTTCTACATAAATAATCCTGTTTTACCGTAACTGCATAAACCAGTAACAACTGTACAAGTGACTGGCAGTGCACTAGCATTGCTGCTCACATACACAACTCAATGCAAAGTCACTGTAGTAACGTGAAAGGTTTGCCGCTGATTATGGCTATGTTCACACTACGTAAATCTACGGCCGTAGTTCTCGCCGCAGAACTACAGCCGTAGATGTGCGGCGTGGAACATAGCATTGTTTGCTATGGGTCCGCAGAAGGACCTGGCAGTTCACACAGTGAAGCGAGCGGCTCCGGCCGCTTGCTTCACTCTGTGCTATGGGAAGCTCTGATGCGGGCGCGCGCTGATGCGCCCGCATCAGAGCTCCACGGAGGAAAGATCATCCGGCCGGTACTTAAGTACCGGACGTGATGATCTGGGCTGAGACCAGCCGTTCCGTGACCCGGCCGGAGTCACGGAACAGCCGGTCTCCTCCATAGTGTGAACATTGCCTTAGTCTGTGTATGTCGGGTGGGCCCCAAGAATCAATTTCCCTGGTGGGCCAAGGTACCCCAGTCCGACACTGGTCTTAGGGGTGATCTGATCACAATGTACAAATATATGAATGGGCAGTACAGAGATCTTTGTAGTGGTCTTTTTACTCCTAGGCCTGTAACCAAGACAAGGGGGCATCCACCAGCACAGACGCTGATTCTTTACTACCACATGAGTTTAGGGGAGGCCTAGATGCTTTTCTTGAAAATATATTACAAGTTATGGACATTAGATTTCCGGTAAAACGTCGATCCAGAGATTATTCTGATTGCCATCAGAGTCGGGAAAGAATTTTTCTCCCTGTATTGGGGCAATTGGCATCTGCCTCCTAAGGGTTTTTGCCTTTTTTCAACCTTATTATCTATGTAACTATGTTGTGATAGGTGTTTTAGAATGTTTGTAATTACTGTAGACAAACAATAACCCGGTTGCGTGGCATCACTCTGCTGCTATGGCTACTGTGTGAGATACAAGACGTGCTGCTGTGCCTGATCTGTAAGATCTGAACAATGACCCCGCTGACTGTTTTGATGGCAAGAATAATGCGGTATTCTGTCCTTGCCTACAAGTGACTGAATCCCTGCAGTTTCCTCATACCAGTGTAACACATATTAGAAGACTAGAAGCCTAAGGCTGCATTCACACGTTCAGTGATTTTCCCGGTCCGTGATTGTGGTCCGGCAGCCACCTCTGTGATCCGTGCAAAACAGTCCGTTTTGTATCAGTGTCCGTTTTTTTCACGGATCTGTCATACAGCATTTTAAATTACATTGATTTCATCACATCCGTGTTTTTCACGGATGAACACGGATGTCACATCCGTGTACATCCGTGAAAAACACGGATCTCATTGATTTCTATGGGGAATCCTTTCCGTGCATCCGTTCCGAGTAATGACATACTGTAAAATTGTCCGTGAGCACGGACAACTTCCCGGAACGTGTGAATGCAGCCTAATAGAAGCACGCACTCTTATGGATCCATATTGTACAGATCTGTAATATGGTGTCTCTTGCTTGTTATAGACTCCTTCTGTACCACTATGTTCCTGATTTTTATACTGAGGCACAAAGAATGTTTTTTTTTTTTTGTTTTTTTTTGCTCCACTGCAGCCTGTGTCTATGTGAGAATATGACACCTATGGGTCTGCAATACCGGGCTCCATAATGGCTTTGCCAGATGCAGATGGATTATATTAAAAATATTGAATAAAGATATATTTGTACCTTCAGGTGTATGTACACCACAGTTATGTCACAGAACGGTAAAATATTATAAAACCATTCTCTCTCCTATACAAAACTGTCATTATGACAACACTTCTATGATCTCTGATGCTGCCTTGGCCCTTCACACACATCCTATCCACAGCGGATTTCTTACTGCACATTCGCAGCGAAATCCGCTGCAAGTACTTGCCCATACATTTCAATGGGCTGCCATATAGAGATGAGCGGATTTCCCGAAGTTCGGGTTCGTATGAACCTAAACTATCGGCATCTGACTCCAGTTGTCTGCCGACTCCTTCACGAAATCCGCTCATCTCTACTGACATACTCGCAGCAAGATTGTCATCCAGAAACTCATCGCTGTTAACCCCTGTGGCCCTTAGCATACATTACCTGCTTCTGCTGGCTACGGGGCCTCCCAGTGTCTCCTGGCGGTCAGCCAATCAGTGCGCTGTGGCTGGGCAGCGCACTGATTGGCTTAACCGCCAGGAGGCCCTGAAGCAAGCAGGAGCGCGGACCCGATACAGTATCTTCTGGGGACGTGTGGGGTTAATGGCGCTTAGTTTAACATACTCGCAGCGCGATGACAATCCCACTGTGAGTATATGAGCCCATTGAGGTGAATAGGCAGGTATCCCCACTACCAACTGCAGTGGTAGTTTAAAAAAAAACTGCCATGTGTGATTCCAGCCTAATTCGCAGTGTCTATGGTTTTGTTGCAGAGCATCCGTCATCTCTCCTGACCTTTTTAGAACTTGTATTCCTCGTGAATTAAAAATGTTGGCATCAAGCAACAAGCTTGTACCTCTGCTATCTCAACTTCTACCTGAAATAAAAAATAGTTCTAAGAATCGTGAGCATCTGATATTTGCAGTTATACAGTTAGGGCCCTATTCCACGGGACGATTATCGTTTGGATAATCGTTAACGATTAACGATCTCAAACGACCGCTATTGCGAAAGACCTGAAAACGTTCACTCATTTCCATGGAACGATAATCGTTACTTATGATCGTAATTGCGATCGTTTCTCTTCGCTATTTATTCGCTATTGCGTTCGTATCTATTGAGAACGACCGAACGATGTCTTATTCAATGCGAACGATTTGCGAACGAGCAACGATAAAAATAGGTCCAGGTCTTATTAAACGATCAACGATTTCTCGTTCGGTCGTTAATCGTTAACTGCATTTCAACCGAACGATTATCGTTCAGATTCGAACGATTTAACGATAATCTGAACGATAATCGTCCCGTGGAATAGGGCCCTTACACTGCACTAGAGTAGTGGCCCAGTGTATTATGTAAGTGATAAGAGCAGGGGTAGGAAGCCTTGGCTCTCCAGCTGTTGCAAAATTAAAACTCCCATCATGCCTGGACGGACAGACAGTCCAGGCACAATGGGAGTTGTAGTTTTGCAACAGCTGGAGATTCAAGGTTCTCTACCCTCAGATAAGAGGATTTTCCTAGTGGGATTAGTAAAAAAAAAAAAAGATGTCTAATATCAATGATGCCATATCGCAGTGTATACAGTGAATGCAATGTGAATGGACTTTTGTTTGTTTTTCACCGTATTTATTGGTTTATTTTGCATATGAAAACAAACCAATATTTAGATTTAACATATAAAAACAATCCCAAGCCCTGCTATTAGACTGTAGTGAACTCTGACTGTGACTCAGGAAAATAAGTGCAAAATCTGCAGTGTACAAATGTTACACAATCTCACCACTAGATGTCACTATTTCAATATCATTTGTCAAAAACAACTGGGTTTCCTTCATTATATGCAAATTTGTTCTCCAGAAAGAAGGAAGCAATATTATACTTACAAGTCTCCCCTAAAAGCTATAGTTACAGTAGATGGCCAGTATGAGATTTTTCTTTCTTCTGGAGGATCGTGAATTTGTATACTACTTCTTTTTTTTTTTTCTTTATTGCATAGTATAACTAAAGGGGTAGCTTCCTCTGGATGATGTCCTTGGGGTGTATATGTATATATATATATATATATATATATATATATATATAAATAATATATTAATATAATAATGTGTGTGTGT
The DNA here is from genome assembly GCF_027789765.1 of Dendropsophus ebraccatus. Lineage (NCBI taxonomy): Eukaryota > Metazoa > Chordata > Amphibia > Anura > Hylidae > Dendropsophus > Dendropsophus ebraccatus. Next base: position 180,531,823 of record NC_091455.1, on the reverse strand, counting down.
GTGTGTGTGTGTGTGTGTGTGTGTATATATATATATATGTCTCACAGTTATTGACATAGGTGCCATGTAATTTCTGTGGCTACTGAAGATGAGAGGTGGTATGGGCCTTCTTTTAGAGATAACATCTGATCGACTGATCACTAGATAATGCTGGGAGAATGCTGAGGGCTTTTCTCCCTGAATGGCTATGGGCCCTATTACACCAACAGATAATCTGACAGATTTTTGCAACCAAAGCCAGGAAAAGACTATAAACAGAGAACAGGTCATAAAGGAAAGACTGAGATTTCTCCTCCTTTCAAATCCACTCCTGGCCTTGGCTGTAAAAAGTCAGATATCTGTTGGTGTAATAGGGCCCTACGATCCCACAATGTAAAAATAAAATAATCAAAAGATAATAATGATCACTAATAACGGCCATTATTTGCTCTTATTTATACATTGTGGGAACATAATCAACTCCTGCAAGCTCCATCATAAGCCTGTGCTCACATGTGGTGGTCTTGTTGCAATTCTTCTCACAATTTTCCCGCAATTTTGCAGCAAAATGGTAAGATTGTGTTATTTTATTTGTGGTTTCGCTAAAATCGTGCCGAAAAATTGCGCTATTTTCCCACAATTTGATGCAAAATGGCTGAACAATGTGTGAATACAGCTTCATTCTATGAAATGTGCAGCAAAACTCTTCCAGCTATAGAGATCTGTGTAGGGGTCTGAACACTTAGGGCCACATGTATCATCCGGCGACTGGCTGATTTTCGGCGGAAAGTGCCGATTTGCGTCTTTTTTTAAGCAAAAATGGCGGATTTGCGAATAAAATATTCGCAAATCGGCACTTTCCGCCGAGTACGCCAGGGGGCGGAAAGGGGGCGAAAAAGGGGCGGAGAGTGGGCGGAACGGAGGGCGCGGACTCAGAGTCCGCGCGATTTATCATCCGTTCCGCCAAAATGTACGCCGAAAACCTACTCCAGTCCTCAGCTGGCGTAGGTTTTCGGCGGTGCGCAACGTCGCGCACGGGATTTATGTAGAGGCAGTCCGCCTCTACATAAATCTCCGTAGCGCCGGAGCTGCGGGGGCATTTTTACGTCCGGCGTAAAAAACGCCGGACTTAATAAATGCCTCCCTTAGGCTATGTTCCAACAACGTATGAGACCGGCCGTTCCGTGACCTCGGCCGGGTCACAGAACGGCTGGTCTCTGGCCGGATCATCTTAAGTACCGGCCGGGTGATCTTTCCGGAGAGCTCTGATGCGGCTGGAGCCGCTTGCTTTACTGTGTGAACTGACAGGTCTTTCTGCGGCCGGAATTCACAGAATTCCAGCCGCAGAAAACTGACATGTCAGTTATTTGCGGGGCCGCCCAGATCCCGGTCGGAGCGTATACGATGTGTGTACACTCTGGCCGGGATCCCATTGCTTAATAGGCTGTGTTCCGCTGCACAAAAACCACAGCCGTTGTTGCCATCGGCAACAACAGCCTTAGTTTTACGTAGTGTGAACATAGCCTTATACTGCGTTTACACGAAGCAATAATTCGCCCAATCGATTGTTTAACGATTTTAAGCCAACAATTTGGTTTTTCATAACGATCAGCGTTTAGACGAATAAATCGTTAGGAAAAATCATAAGAATAATCGTTATTGCGATCGTTTTTAAGGTCACTTAAGCCCATCTTTCACATAGGGTGAATCTTTGAAAGACTGTTTACACGAAGTGATCTGCGAATTTTTAGCGGACGACTATTTGACAACCTGTTGAAAGATCAAAATGAACACTTTCTCGCTCGTCGCTTGATCGTTTGCTGTGGAACGATTATCTCTCAAATGTGATCGTTATTGCGAAAATTCAAACGATAATCGTTCCGTGAAGCATAACGGCCTATTTGGCACATCTCTACGTGTAATAATAATGTGCGATTGATGACTGTGTAAAAAAAAATAAAAATAAACCTGATACATTCCTGTCCCCGCTCCCCGGCATCCTTCTTGCTTCTGCCTTCTCCCTGCAGCTGCCACTGGAACTTCAGAGTCAGTGTCTGAATTGACAAGTCACTCAGCCTATCACTTCAGAGACCTGCTCAGAAGTTCCAGTGGTGGCTGCAGGCAGAAGAAGAAAGAAGACACAGACATTGCTAAGGAAATATATACATACATACACAATTACAGCCCTTGCGCATGATAGTCAGGCCATTTAATAGGCTTGAGTGCCAATCTAGCGATCTAGTGATCAGGCTGTGTAATAAGGCCCTTAGATCCTGACTGAAAAACCAAGCTTCAGTTCCTGAGATAGGGGCCGGCTCTTGTGCACCAGACAAGGTCATTAGCATAGTTGGAATTTCGGCATATCTCTGGAACTGGTCCTTGGATTTTCAAAAGCAGGACATCACTGGATTTAGATGGACGGCAACCGTCTGCACATGCTAAAAACTTCCATATTTGCAAGGTTAGTGCTAGTTTCGCTATAAAGTTAACCAAAATTTTTGATGGCAGCAGGATCGCTAACCATCTAATGGGGACTTCCGACAGCCGATGTCGAGAAGAGACATGTTGGATTCAACACTCCCGATCCCTTTTTTATTCCCTGGAGATAAGCGCCACCAGGGTGTCTGGCAGCAGCCTTCTTCCTTCTCCCATTTTCAGAGAACATGTACACACTCCAAACTGATCACATGTGTATAGGGGGGTCGGCGGCCGCCCCATCACACCTCAGATGCCCGTCCCTACGACATGCTAACATGCTAACTATATTCTCTAGGATGGGGGTAACAAATGGATATTCGACACCTTTGTGGAAAACATTACCACGGCAAACACTATGCATGCTTCCATTATGTACAATAGTTAGTCAGTGAACAGCTATGTGCAGCATTATAGATTCTCTGTAGTCACCTTATTGCTATTTTAAGCCATTTGTCACATTGTTGGTAGTCAAAATATTTGGCATAGGGCGTGACTATGGTGCCGGTCCCCCTCGGCACTCCTCGAAGAGGATGATGGGAGAATTGTTAATCACAGTAAATGAAGTTGGTGACACGTCACGTACACACCTGCAGGAAGCACTGTCATCTTATGTATGAAGAACAACTGAACTTGGTTTACCAGGGGTATTCTACCTGGAGCTATTTTTTGTGTTTTCAGCCATGCTGTATATTAACATAGTAAAAAATTGTTTCACCCATTGTGTTTTCTGGAAAAATGCAGGAAAAAAAACAGCCTTTTAAACTAAAATGCATTTTTTAAGTAAGAATAAAGCGGCCAGATTTTAGCTGAAAGTTAATGGGAAACTGGTGGAAAGAAGCTATATAGATTTGTAATTTACTTCTATTTACAAAATCTCCAGTCTTCCAGTACTTATCAGCTGCTGTATGTCCTGATATTGCGTTACTCTTTCACTAGTCTGACACAGTCATGTCTCGGATAGAGATGTCTGCAGAGAGCACTGTGCCAGAATGAAAAAGAAAACACCACTTCCAGCAGGACATACTGGAAGACTGGAGATTTTTAAATAGGAGTAAATTGAAAATCTATATAACTTTCTCACACCAGTTGATTTGAAAGTAAAAAAAAATTGCTGGAGTTCCCCTTTAGGGTATGTTCACACGTACCGGATCCGCAGCAGATTTCTCTCTGTGTATTCGCAGCAATTTCCGCTGCGGATCCCTGCCCAGTAAACTCTATGGGCAGACAAACTCGCAGCAGGATGAACTTCCCGCTGCGAGTTTGTCAGCAGCCCGCCCCCTGGCCACCAGAGCCTATACTTCACCTGGTCCCCGCTCTGGCTTGCTTCAGGGCTACCGGTCTGTTTAAGTCCCACTCAGCCAATCAGTGCACTGCGGCAGGGCAGCGCATTGATTGGCCAAGCGCGACATGCCGAGATCCCCCGAAGAAAGCCGGAGCGGGGACCAGGTGAAGTATAGGCTCCGGCGGCCGGGGGGTTAACGGGGCGGGCTGCGGACAAACTCACAGCGGGATGTAGCGAGTTTGTCTGCCCATAAGTGTACAGGGCAGGGATCCTCAGCGAATCTATTATGTGTGAACGTACCCTTAATAAGGAAATATAAAATGCAGCAATGCCTCTACTTTGTATCAGGTCACTTTGCCTCTACTTTGTACCTTGTCCGTCAGGTCTTTTCTGCTGATGATCACCTCGTATAATAAGACCACTGAGGAGTCCATACACTTTATACTAAAGTGGGTTGAACCTGGGTTTGGGTGGCAGTATAAGGTGCATGAGACTTCCCATTAATGTTGATGTGATGGATTTTTACAGTCCAACCATCATGTTCTAGGAGGGATAAGGGTGTTATTACACAGGCCAATGAAGGCCCGATAATAACTGCTAGATCGGCGCTCGTTTACTGGGCCTATTACACAGCCCGATTATCGTTTAACAAGGGCTGCATGGACATCGTTACCGATATCCTTGCAGCCCTTGCTTAACTTTATACATTACCTGTCCAGGCTGCAGGGCTCCTTTTGCGGTCCTCTTCTCCCCGGGTCCTGCGCACTTCAGCTTCAGAGTGGCCTGTCTCAGCTGACAGGCTGCTCAGCCAATCACTGGCCGCGGCGGTCCCGGCCAGTGATTGGCTGAGCGGCTGGCTGGGAACGCTGCGGCCAAAGATTGGCTGAGCAGCCTGTCAGCTGAGACAGGTCACTCTGAAGCTGAAGTGCGTGGGACCCGGGGAGAAGACCGCAGGAGGAGCCCTGCAGCCTGTATAGGTAATGTATATTGTCAGCCGCCGGCCTATATCAACAATCAACCAGTGAACGTTGTCATTGGCTGATCGATGTATTTATTACAGAGCGATAATCCCTTGCACCATTTCATCGGACCGGGCACCTGACTGTGGGAAGGCGTGAGTGGCTCAGATGAGCCTGGGCATGTTATTGCTTATCCTCTGATTGTTCATTGTAACGGTCTCTAGCTGATCAAACCTGTTATTATACAGTGTTCATTGGTGGAGTATTTTGATGTATTGGTGCTCACTGTCAGATTGTCTCGTCCAGAGTGACAGAATATGGGAGAATGGACAGTGAGTATACCCCTATTGTCTGGCCAGTGGGCTTCAAATTTTGGTCCCCTGATGATCCCAAGAAGGAAGAAACGCGTTGAGACTTTGGTGACCGATATGTGTCACCTTACTGATTTAATTTATTGTTGTTTTCTATTTATTGCAAGGGGTTGACTTTACCAAATATATTAGTCACAGAGAGTTTAGTAGAGTTTTTTTTCTCTCACACTCATTATTCAACCATTTGAGATTTTATGGACTTGTTACTATTTTAATGCATATCTAATAGTATTTTAGTTTTATTTACATGCTACAGTGATGGTTGGTCTTGAATTGCGTGTAAAGCGATAGCATTCTCATCTGTTAATACAGTGATAAGTGTCCCCATAGGGAACACATGAGCGTTCAGCCATCCTGAACCTTCATGTACATGGGGAGGATGGGAGAGATGACCGTTATTGAGGGTATAGTCCATAAAACATAAGACCATGTCTTTGTGACCCAAGTGTCAGGTTTTGGTAACTTGCTAACAAGCCTGGTGCCACTGGAGCACAACAGACAGTCGAGCTTTTATACAGTCTTTGTAGCCCAGGGTATATCTGGAGAGCAGGAAAGGTCCAACCTTTCTGCCGTCCGTGCTAATACTTTCGCAAACGAGAAGGGGGTGGTAGCATATTATGGGCAGTGATCAATAGCTGCCTGATGTTACTGATGTCGCAGCGACATTGGGCAGCTAACGGACATTGCGTTTGGTCGTGCATGCAGTGCCCGCAGCAGTAGTTATCAGCACAGATGGGGGAAGTGGAGCGCTGGAGAGCCTAAAAGGTAGGACCCTTCCTGCTCTCCGGATATCCCCTTTAACTGTGAATTTCTGTAGTTTTGTGTTTGAACGTCCCATGGTGTTAGATACGTCCCTATAGCACACAGGGTGCTGAGGATGAAGGTAAGTTTCTCACCTTGATTCCTGGCAACGTTTTTAGGAACTTTTTAGTTAATTACATATGTAAATGAGGCACTTAGGGTGGTACCCCCGCCCCAGTACACCAAAGTGCACCAATAGGCCCCACCCCTTCTAATAAATATTGGGGCAGTGATATCACTCCGGGGCTCATTGCAGCAGATCGCTGAATATGTATAAATTAGGTGGGCCGGCCAGTGCGGATTGGTGCACTAAGGGTCCAAGCCCCGTCCCAAGTGCGCCAAACCCCTTCATTTTCTTATCTTACATGCTACAAAATTCCTGAAAACCAGTGCCAAGACATTCACCTTCATCCTAACAAATATATCTTATACTTTAAACGTAACTTTTATTGAATAAGACTTTTGACAAGTCACATGCCAAAGGTTTGATCAGTCACTTGGTGTCAAACTGCGGCCCTTCGACTGCTGCAAAACTACAAGTCCCATCATGCCTGGACAGCCAAAACTTCAGCTTTGGCTGTCCAGGCATGATGGGAATTGTAGTTTTAAAACCGCTTGAGGGCCTGGGTTTGACACGTCTGAGAGGTTCTGAGACCCCCATTGATCAGGAAAACAATCTGTCAATCATCTCCATCCAGACGGCTACATAGACTTATGCTGCGTTTACACGGAACGATTATCGTTCAAATTTTCGCAAAAACTATCGCATTGAGCGATAATCGTTCCATGTAAACACAGCAAACGATCAAGCGATGAGTGAAAAATCGCACATTTTGATCTTCTAACATGTTCTTAAATCGTCGTTCGTCGTTCGCTAAAAATTCGCTGATTGCTTTGTGTAAACAGTCTTTCAAAGATTCACCCTATATAAAAGATGGCCTTAAACGATCTTAAAAACAATCGCAATAACGATTTTTCTTACGAATTTTCTAACGATTTATTCGTCTAAACGCTGATCGTTATGAAAACCAAATCGCTGCTACAAAATCGTTAAACGATCGATTGGGTGAAACGTGTAAACGTAGCATAAGGGTCTATTTTACACAAAGATTATCTGACAGATTATCTGCCAAAGATTTGAAGCCAAAGCCAGAAATGGATTTGAAAAGAGGAGAAATCTCAGTTTTCCTTTATGACCTGATCTGTTTATAGTCTGTTCCTGGCTTTTGGCTTCAAATCTTTGGCAGATAATCTTTCTGTGTAAATGAACCCTTTCAATGGAATTTCCTAGCTCGTTCTCCTAATTTGTGGAGGTCGGGGCTTTTATAATGACAGAGCCCATTTAAAGGTTTATCCAGGATCTACAAATCGATGGCTTATCCTCAGGAGGTCCAACTCCTAACTAGCACCCCACCCCATTGGCTGTTTGGAGGGGCTCCGGCACTTGTAAGAGTACCACAACCTCATCAATATTTGTTTACAGTGGACTTGTCCGAAGCTTAATGGGGGGGTAAAACAACGCCCGTGGCTAGATGGGGTTTTACTACTGAATACAATTGGTTAAAGGGGTACTCTATTGAAAATCTTCTAAAAAATCAATTGGAGTTAGAAAGTTATATAGATCTGTACTTTACTTTTATCTAAAATTATCAAATCTTCGAGTACTTATTAGCTGCTGTATGCCCTGCAGGAAGTGGTGTATTCTTTCCAGTGCTCTCTGCTGCCTCCTCTGTCTGTGACAAGAACGTCTAGAGCAGGAGAGGTTTTCTATGAGGATTTGTTACTGCTCTGAAGTGGACAGTTCCTGTCATGGACAGAGGTGGCAGCAGAGAGCACTGGAAAGAATACAGCACTTCCTGCACGGCATTCAGTATCTGATAAGTACTGGAAGACTGGAGATTTCCCTTTTCAAGCTCTCATATGGCTGTGTGGATGGAAAAATAAAATGCTAAAACACAATTGGCACAGTCCACAGCAGAGACCGCAATGGTAATTCAATGCAGTTGCTATGGGTAACCACCATTCTAGCCTGTATTACGGTGTGTCCCTCCAGCTGTTGCGAAACTACATCTCCCAGCATGCCCAGCAGCTATACACTATCAGTGCATGATGGAAGTTGTAGTTCAGCAACAGCTGGAGAGCCGCAGCTTGGAGGACAGTGCTGTGCAGCCGGTGGGTGATGTGGCGTGTTCCAGGGCACAGCTGGGGGTCCGTTACACTGTGCCCTCTCCGCCCCGTCACCTCAGGTGCCCGCACCCCTCACACTATTCCTGCTTTTCCTCCACTTTGTGGCGTTTCCTCCTCGCTGCCCCCCTCCCCGTCCTCCTCCTCCTCCTCCCGGCCCGCACACCCCTCCCACCTCCTCCTCTATGGACTCTCCCGTCTCCTCGTAGGCTTCTAGTAGTAGTCAGTGGTGGGTGACAGCAGAGCAGAGGGGGGGTCTCCCGGGCTGATGTTGCGGGGTTCAGCATGCAGTGTATCGGCAGAAGACCCGCCCGGACCAAGTCCCAGGAGCAGATCCTTGAGGAGAACAGCCGGAGAGTGACCCAGATGAACAGCACCCGGCTGGGTAGGAGACGCCTTCCCTCCTGTCTGCTTATTGCGGTTCTCTTAGGACCCTGTTCACACCTAGGAGCCGCTTGCCTGTAGCTGTCACTACTGTTTCCTAGGAGTTCCTCCTGTTGCGTGTAGGTCTGATTCTCCAGCTGTGCTGAAACTACACATCCCAGCATGCTCCAGTATGAAGAGGCAGGGATAGCATGCTGGGAATTGTAGTTCCTCAACAACTGGATAGCCACAGGTTGGAAAGTAGTCAGGTTCTAGTTATATCCATGGACTGTGACCACTAAGCATCCACCCCCTGCAGCTGACCCCATAGTCACTATTATAACTGGTATTATACCATCTCTGCCAATCAGGACGCACCATAGAAGTGAATGGGACCAGTTGTGGGATTGACCTGATCACCAGTCACTTCTAATGGGCAGTTGTGTTAAAGTGTGCGTCTCCATGCGGCAGGTGCATTGGGTGGCACATACATGGACCACCTCAGAAATAGCTGGTGGGTGGTCATAACACTCTGTGGGAGTCAGTGGAAAGGCTGGCAGACTACAACAGAAATTTTACACAAATTCTATCACTTTTTTCAGGAGGGGAGTAAGTTTTGCAAATAGAATCTCACTGCCATTGGGCAGTGTGATATATGGCGGGTACAGTCATATGGATCAGGCATTAGGATGGGCACCAGGCATTGTGAAATGTGGCAGGTGCAGTGCATCGGGCACTGGGATGGGCACCGGGCCGGGTGATGTACAGTATAGCGGATCCAGTGATATACATTGGGCACTGGGCAAAGTGATATGTGACGAATGCAGTGATAAGCATCGGGTACTGGGATGGGCATTGGACAGTGTGATGTGTGACTGGTGCAGTGATATGTATCGGGCACTGGGATGGGCATCGTACAGTGATGGGCATTGGGCACTAGTATGGGCACCGGGCAGTGTGGCGGGTGCAGTAATATGCATCGGGCACTGGGATGGGCATCTGGCAGTGTGGCAGGGGCAGTGATATGCATCGGGCACTGGGATGGGCACTGGGCAGTATGATGTGTGGCAGGGGTACAGTTATATGCATCGGGCACTGGGCAGTATGATGTGTGGCAGGGGTACAGTTATATGCACCGGGCACTGGGATGGGCACCGGGCAGTGTGACAGGTGCAGTGATATGCATTGGCCCTGGGATGGGCATCGGGCAGTATGATGTGTGGCAGGGGTACAGTTATATGCATCGGGCACTGGGATGGGCACCGGGCAGTGTGGCAGGTGCAGTGATATGCATTGGCCCTGGGATGGGCATCAGGCAGTATGATGTGTGGCAGGGGTACAGTTATATGCATCGGGCACTGGGATGGGCATCGGGCAGTATGATGTGTGGCAGGGGTACAGTTATATGCGTCAGGCACTGGGCAGTATGATGTGTGGCAGGGGTACAGTTATATGCATCGGGCACTGGGATGGGCATCGGGCAGTATGATGTGTGGCAGGGGTACAGTTATATGTGTCGGGCACTGGGATGGGTAGTGGAGTGGTCTGAGCTTTATTACTATACATCAGGGTCTTTTCCCCTTTGTGCCCAGAGACATAACTTTAAGCTCTTTGGCTCCCGTGCAAATTCTGCCAGGTGCCATTTGTAATTATGTGTCGTCTTATGTGGCGACAGGTGATTGGCACCACCCTCAGCTAGGGGGCACCTGCTACCTCCATAGCTGCTTCCCTGTATGTACTGTGTATTCTCTCCTGCATGTTACACACTTACTCTATGATGTATTGCCCCTGTATACCTGTACATGGACATATCACAGCCTGTCATAGCGGGCCTATTAATTCAGCTAATACAATGTATTTTTCACATCACATTTTGCTGACGTGTTGGCGGTATATGTGAGAAACCTGCCATAGAGACTGAGTTATACCGCAGTGTGCTCCTAGCAGACCCTTTAAGTGCAATGATCGCTCTTTTAAGTCTCATGTAAACTCAGGGAGATAATTAGCCATAGCAACCAATAGGAGCTCAGCTTTCATTTCTTAATAAGCTCTGGTAAAATGAAAGCTGATCTGTGATTGGTTGCTATGAACAACAAAGCCAGCTTTGCTATTAGATAATTTTTGCCTATCTCCGCCATAGACTACATTCAGTCCATTAAACTCAATGGGGGAGATTTATCAAGCAGTCCTACAGTGGGATTGTCCTTTGTTGCCCATAGCGACCAGTCACAGCTAGCAAATACTCATAAGCTCTGGTAAAATGAAAGCTGAGCTGTGATTGGTTGATATGGACATTAAACATTCCTACTTTAAGACTGCTTTAATTCCCGCCTATACATTGATGAATCAGTTTGACAGGTTGCTGATGAATACCAACATTATGTGTGCAAAACATGGTGTGAATGAGGCCTAACCAATATGCCGGTGATAACTAATGGTCACCTCTAAAGGAATGTTTTCCGTGTGTTGGATGATTTAGAGGAAGAGCCCATCACTATCCTATCACATTCATATACTATCAATAACTGAGGGAGAGTTATGCTACGTTTACACGGAACGATTATCGTTGGTATTTGCACGATACCGATTGAATTCGAACGATAATCGTACGTGTAAAAGCAGCGAACGATCAAGCGACGAGCGAGAAATCGTTCATTTTGATCTTACAACATGTTCTTAAATCGTCGTTCGCAAAAAATTCGCAGATCGTTCCGTGTAAACAGTCGTTCACCGATTTAACCTATGTGCGAGATAGGCTTAAGCGATTGCAAAACGATTTTTCCATACGATATATCTTTCTGTCTAGACGTTATAACGTTATAAAACAAAATTGTTACTTCGAAATCGTTAATCATACGATCGGGCGAATTATCGCTAAACCCAGCATTAGCCAGTATCCATTTTGACTGATATCTAATTTTTTCCCCCCAATGATTTAGTTGTTGTATTAGAGGGGCAGAATAAGATGTTACCAATTTCAGAGGGGTGCCTACTACTTTGTATCTGCAGCTGTCCGTGCACCACAGACTGATATCTACGGCTGTTTTTCCACATATGCATTCAGAGCGCAATCTGAACATTGTGGCCGTACTCCCAGCAACATTGTGCGGCTATTTAGGGTTACTCCAGCTGGGGGGCACTTTTTCGCTGGGACCGGGGAGGAGGTGGCTGAGGGAAACGACGTCCACTCACCTCCCTGGTTCCAGCGGGGACGGTGACGTCTCAGGTCCGCTCAGCCAGTCCGTGACAGAGGCGGGATCTGAGCGGACTTGAAACGGATCCCGCCTCCTTCACTGACTGGCTGAGTGGACCTGAGACATCACGTCTCGGGCCCGTGTCAGACACCAGGAAGCGGCCGGGGACCGGAGCGCCGCGATGAGGGACCCACTGCTGCAACCACGGAGGTGAGTGGATCTCTTTTCTCTCAGCCACCTCCTCCCCGGTCCCAGCGAAAAAGTGCCCCCCCCCCCGCTGGAGTACCCCTTTAGGAAAGAATTTGGATCGCTTTAATTCATTTTGTCTGTATATATGGACGCATACGGACCAGACTTCGTAACTCCTGGCATCATCAATTATGATGATGCCATAAGCTCCGAAATAGTTGACTCTTCATGCCACTGTACTGACACATCCCTGTACACTAATCAGAAGTATGAGAGCGTTTCACTGCAATATCTCCCGGTGACTCCATTATAAGTCTATGGGGCCACTGGATGGAGATGATTGACAGCAGGCAAATGAAGTGCTGCTGATTGCACCTAACATTTAATGTATAAGAAGTCAGTGTCATGCCCCGTCCCATTGTTGTAGGGGATATAAGGTGCCAACAGAGGTGCCTGGCAGTAGCTTTCTCCCTAAACTTTAACTAGGGAGATCAAAAGAGCTACATGGGCCAATGGCGACTTCCCTGTGATTGTAAACTACGCCATTTAACCCTTTTAGTTAATATATAACTGTATAACACCAAATTAACACAGTAATAAAAAGCTGTGGATGATATTTTCCAGTATTTAAACAATCATTTATTGGTTTTCTTGCAAGTCCCGGTGAACTGTGTGAATATATTCCTGCATTGCCCTACTCTTTATAGCCTGGGGCTTTGTTAGGACTGGGGACTAGTTGCTCAATAATAAATGGAGTGTTCCAGTTTCTTACCCTGAGGCCTTGTATTAGCACCCAGGCTTCTTTATTTCAGGATCTTAGGCCAAGCATCTGTTGCTGTGCACTTTTTTTTTTTTTTTTCAAGGATTGTGTCTGTGAACATAGCATTTAAGCCTACAACATACAGTGGTGTTCCTAGTCCCCTGACTGCCATTGTAAAAACCATATGGCACAATTTACATTTTTAATTCCGTAATCCTCTGTATAGCGGTATACTGTGGTATTGTGCAGATTCCCATACCTTGCAGTGGAAATAAAGGTATGCTGGTGTACATGAGCCTGATGGGTGTATGAAGCCCTATGATGTATACAGTGTATATGCATTGTGCTGATATGGAATATGGTGACAACAGCCAACAGATCCAGGCTGATGTTAGGCTGGGTTCACACTGCGTTTTTGCAATCCGTTTTTTTGTTGTTGTTGTTGTTGCAAAAAAATGGAGGAAAAAAAAAATGATGCACTTGAGTACTTTTTTTTAACGGACACAAAAATGAGGTTGACTACCTTTTTGTGTCCGTAAAAAAAAAAAAACGGGTCCGTTTTGATCTTAGGAGAATATTGGCTAATCCTGGTGGTTTTGGAAGGGCTGAGTTTGTATGGGAGTGTCTTAGCCTTAGGGTCAACAGCGGGTGTTGGAGAAATTAGAATTGGGCGTGATAGCTGTCCTTATGCCTGATCCTTTGTTTTCATTGAGGATAAGCTACGGCTAGAGGGGTCTCACAGCAAAATATTCCCCCCTCCCCATTGAGGACACTTGCAACTTGGTTAAACTTTTCTGTGAGGCGACTGTGGGTGTCTGCAGCTGATCTAAGATGCCTTCCTAGCCTCTTATTTCTGACCGTGAGTAATGATGTGGACAATACACGTGAAGCCCACACAATCCCTTGAACACTTGTTCTTCAGGTTTTGCATTGTTCCATTGTTGTCCCTATAAGTCATTTATCTCCTCCACGAGGTCTGCTCAGTCTTGCTTAGAGGTGTAAATGTCAGGTTAACCATACAACAGGTAGGTATAATAATCTTATATTCAGTTTCCAGGAGGTTTGCACATTTGTGTATCAATAATTGTTGGCATGGCTAGGACAATGCAGGACCCTCCGGATGGAAATGCCCATAAAAACAAGAGACCGGAACAAACTAAGAGCTCATACGTTCTACAGACCAAGAATGCTAGAAGATAAAACTGAGGATGAGAGTCGGCACAGCTAATGATTGCTGGGACCCCAGTCATTACCTGTAATCTGCAAGGAAACCAGGTGTACTCAGTTTCCCTGCACTGCAACAACAGGGCAAATTAAAGGGGAACTCTGGAGTAAAAGTAGTCAACTGGTGTCAGACAGTAATGCTGAGTTTACACGGAACGATTATCGTTCGAATTTTCGCAGTAACGATCACATTTGAGCTATAATCGTTCCGTGTAAACACATCAAGCGACAAGCGAGAAATTGTTCATTTTTATCTTTCAACATGTTCTCAAATCGTCGTTCGCTAAAAATTTGCAGATCCCTTCATGTAAACATTATACAGACTTGTGAATTACTTCTTTAAAAAAAAAAAGTGGTTTATTCTTTCCATGGTGCTCTTTGCTGATCTGAACTGTCCAGATCTGTAGCAAATCCCCATAGAAAACCCCTCCTGCTCCTTTTTCTGACAGGGACAGGGGTGGCAGCTGAGAACTTTGTGTCGGACTGGAAAGAATGCAGCCTTTTTTGCAGGACATACAGTAGCTGATATGTACTGGAAGGCTTGAGATTACAAATCTATATAACTTACTGATACCAGTTGATTTTAAAAAGAAAGAAAAATGTTTTTTGGGGGAATTGGGTGAGTATGTGTTTTTTGGTTTTTTTTTGTATTCTGAGACATTTTTAAGTGGTGTTCTCTTTATTAAGAATTAGCAATAGGTATGTTACAATAGATGGGGAACATTAAATTTGTTGCGACAGAATTTACAGATCCTGTAATCTAGTGTCCTTACCTAGACAGCTCCTAGGTTTCAGCCACATTGTGTGAACAAAACTTTCTTCTCCAGTACAATTTAACTATATCATTTGTTACTGCGGCTGAAATATATGAATCAGTAGCAGTGAAGGTAACCTGCGGCCTGTGCAACAAACTCCTCACTGTAGTGAACTATCAAATATAGTGTGCAGAATGAATCTGAAGTGAATAGAGCAGGGCTACAATACCAGACGCAGTACCTAGACAGGAGTGGCACTTTTTCTTGAAGAAATTGTCATGCCTTTTTAATTTCTTAGAAAATCCTATAAGGCCTCTTACCCACAGTTCCTAGCTGAAGGGTTGGACCTCCAGGCTGTCAGTGCTGAGGTCCTGCAGTACATGATTGCTCAGCTGACTCGGCCACATCTGGAACATTTCTAAAAGTTTATTTGAAGTTATACGATCTCTTCTTATAAGTTACCGTACATTATGGTTTATTAGAAAATGTTACATGATCTCTTTTTATTATTTACCAACATATCCTATATGGTTTATTACTAAGGAAAATATAGGATCTCTTATTATGGGTTGTGCTTTGTTAGTAAATAAGTTATAACAATCAAATCTAATTTTGTTTGTAAGCAAAATCCTTTCTGTCTGCTGGTGATAGGGTAGAACACTGTCAGATCTGTAAAGCATTTACATTCCTGAGGAGCCTCAGATGATAGTTGTATTTCTTTTTGTATGTTCAGGGTGGAAAACGTCTGCACTTAAAGGAGATTTTTAATATTTGTCAGCCGGCAGAGGCAGGGGGGAACATAATAAACAATCACTACTCACCTCTCCCCGTGCCTCTGCAGTGCTCACTTACCACTCCAGAACCCTCGCCAGGCTTCGGGATCTCTATCGGCTGAATGTCTTGACCCGGTTGATGGACTGCTTGCTCTGCCAGTCAGTGATGGCTGATGGGGCAATCCATTACCTGGATTGGGTATTTTGTGACACCATCGGAACTTGAGGGAGAAAATGCCTTCTGGTGGGGGTCCAGGAGCCTGTGGGGAGAGGTAAGTAGTGATTGTTTGCCCCCTGTCGGCTGACACGTTTAAAAAATCGCTGGACGTCTTCTGTTATGCTCAGCCAAAGGGCCGGCATGAGGGAGGGCTGGAGCAGTCAGGCCGGACTCCTGAAGATGTCGTGATCGTCCCAAGATGGCAACCGGGGTTGACAGTGATTCCGTGAGTATACTGTATCACACTTCCACGTCCATGGTCGGGGGGGGGGGGGGGAGGACATGGGGAAGGGGGCCATTCACTTAAATAACACACATTACAATGTTGTATAACTTTGTAATGTGTGTTATTTAGTGAAAAAATGTTTTACACCGCACTACCCCTTTAACTCCTTCTGATTGTAGTGAATTTTCAATGTATTCTGGTAGAAAAACATAGCATTGATAATACTCATGCACAGCATATTTCTTATTGGATAGTTGCAATAACTCCCATTTATTAATTAGATTAAAGGGGTAGTCCTGTCATATAAAGTTACTGCAGATCTCTAGGATGCTTTATCATCTCTGGGAAACCTGTCAAGAACTGATGATAAACGATCGTAAACAAAATTGTTTACCGTTAACCTGAAATTGTTCACCTTCTTACACATGGCCATAATGGTTTGGGTGCGTTTACACAGATTTATCTGACAGATTTTGGAAGCCAAAGCCAGAAATGGATTTAAAAAGAGGATGTATCCCAGTCTTTCCTTTATGACCTTATCGCTGTTTATAGTCTGTTCCTGGCTTTGGCTTCAAAGATCTGTCAGATAATCTGTCTGTGTAAACGCACCATTATGCTAAGTTTACACGAGGCGATTATTGGGCCGATCGTACGATTAACGACTTCGAAGTAACAATTTTTTTTATAACGATCAGCGTTTAGGCGGTACGATATATCGTACGGAAAAATTGTTTTGCGATCGTGCGCCCGTAGCCCGGCCTGCCTCCACCCCCCCCCCCCCGCTCAACTGCAGCCCCCTGCGCCGCCCCGATCGCTGCCGTTGCGGGCGGGCGTACGATCGCAAAACGATTTTTCCGTACGATATATCGTACCGTCTAAACGCTGATCGTTATAAAAAAAAAATCATTACTTCGAAATCGTTAATCGTACGATCGGGCCAATGATCGCGTAAACTTAGCATTAGTTACAATAGTTAGTACGATCATTACTACGATCGTTTATTGATCTCAGCAAAAGAAGAAACGAAGTGCAATTACACTGAACGTTTGTGTGTTGTTGATCGTTGTTTTAGATCTGATCATTCACTAAACGATTTTTCGATCTATGCCTGCAATTACACAGGATGATTATCATTTAAATTTGAACGATATAATGAACGCTATTCGCCCTGTGTAATAGGGCCCTAACACTGCAGTCCAATCAATTCGGAAGATCACTGGGGGTAAATCGACATTAGGTTTACTGTCTGTGTATAGGAACCCTGTCATAAGTGATATATAATGCTCCTAATAAGTCGCATACTACATGTACATAAGTAGTAAAGAAAAAAAAAATTGTGTCACTGTACGTGCATGTAGTATTTCTAGGATTATATCACAGCTGCCTGTGACTGTAAGTAGAGCGATAGATATCATGACGTGTCACCGAGGCCTCCTGCCCTAGTTCTGGCTCAGTATCATCCGGCCGCGGGCTATATGCAATGTGGCAGTGCCATTAAAGCAGCAGGACACGAACATGGAAAGAATTCCAGAAGCATTAGCTCAGAGAAGGAGACAGCATGGACAACCACTCGAGCTCCAAACAAGCTGCATAAACTTATATTGAGGTTAATGTTTGGGAGTGACTTGTGGCCAAAAATCCAACACAGTTGTAAATGGGTCTTTACTGTCATGCTGCAAGTTGCTGCACGACCCCATTGACAGTGATTTATGTCACATGGCCATGTAGCCCTAGCCTTTTTGCCTGACCTTACATACCTTCATTGTCCATTGATGGAGGTGTCACTCACTATAAATGGTGCATGCATTCCACTTCTTCAGTAACATTTATCTGCAGAATCCAGTTCCTAATTTGGATTTATTTTGTATGCAACATTATATGCATTACTGTTTAAGGGTATGTCCACACTACGGAATCCCGGAATGCACATTTCCGCTGGTCCCATAGGAGACGGGTTGATTCTTTAGGCAGACGGCGGAATCTGCCAAACCATAGAATGAAGCCCATGGGACTGGTGGAGGTGCATGTGGCCGCGAGCGGGGATGAGCTGTGAAATCCCTGGCGGGTAATTGGTGTGGACATACCCAAAGGGAGTGAAAAGCTGATATATAGTGTACTGGAGGCAAAGGCCACACCTGTAAAGCCTTTAGGTACCATTGGCAGTGACCAGGTCCACACCTACTATAACTTTTACCCCTCTCTTTATAAACCATGGGCCAGGTTGACATCTGTAATAACTTTTACCCATCTCTACATAAACTATGGACCCGAACCACACCTATAACCATCTCCGCATGTACTGCTGGCCGCACCTCATACCTTCCATGATCTTGTTGCTGAACTCTCCCTAGAGCTGGAAAAAAAATCTGTTATGGTTCAGTAGTTCCCCGTAGTTGTTGAGATTTCAGGATGTTGCTTATATACTGAGGGTGCGGTAACTGGATCTGTCAGAGGTTAACTATTGTGAGGGACTGAATGGGCTGTAGAGCCGGATGCAGTTATCCTTTTCCTATAGAGACTCAAGGCAGGTGTGTTACAGAGCAGCATTATACCTGCCCTCTAGTATATAAAGGTTGAAAGTTCATACATATCCTATAGTGAATAGACAAATTGTAACAAACTGCAGTCCTATATGTAGTATGGGTTTAAACATGGCAGTCTTCAAAAATCCCAAGTCTTCCAGTACTTTTGAACTGCTGTATGTCCTGCAGAAAGTGGTGATTTCTTCTCAGTCTGAGAAACTGCTCTCTGCTGCCACCTCAGTCCATAGCAGGAGAGGTTCCCTATGGGAATTTGCTACTGCTCTTGGCAGTTCCTGTTATGGACAGAGGTGGCAGCAGAGAGCACCATGCCTGACTGTAAAAAATACACCACTTCTTTTACAGCATTGCAAACTCTTTCTGGTATTGGAATCCACTTTGGATTTTACCTGTGCAACACTGCGTCATTTCCTCAATTTGAGAAATATTCCCCAACAGTACACTTCCAATTCCATTCTATAGGAGAGTTTTCTAAACATGCTGTATGACCTGTGCAGGGGGCATTGTGTAGGAAGAGGTGGGAAGGCTGAGCTCTGGCCATGACCTATTGTGAATAGCCTAATCCTGTCTTATCTATGTACCGCTGTTGCCTCTTTGTGTTCTGATTACAGAATTTAAGGTTTCTGGCTGGATTGTTTTCAGGGTGCAGAACCTTTGACTGGCATATAGGTTACTTTGTTATATTTCTTGATGACGGTGTTTGTACAACCTCTATGGTAGTAGAATACCTGCACAGATTTATTGTAAAACTCTAATGCTAATGTTTAGCTGTATAACTCTATTACATCTATCCATTGTATAGTTTCATTGATCATGTAAAATATTCCTTCTTCCCCAGGTTTACAAGATGATGAGGATCTGAAGTTTCTTCTCAAGGGAAGTCCACTGTCTAAAGTTAAATCAGCTTCATGGAAACGATTAAGATTTTACAAGTTACAGGAGGACTGCAAGACTGTATGGCACGACTCTAAGAAGATTTTGAGGTCCCCAGATGCACAAATGTGTGAGTAGATGAGCAGAAAACATTCATTTGTAATACAGTCATACAGTGAGGGCAGCTATCTATATATAGAACCATGGATACATTTAACACTAACTAGGATAGCTTCTCATTCATTAAGATGAAGATCAACTAGGTGTACATAGATGCCGCCTACTGTTTTCTATCTGGATGGTCTTGTTATGTTTAGGTACCCTGGTGGGAAGAGCTAAGAGGGGAATAAAGGTATCATTGGAACTTGGGTGCTGAGCATGACCACTCCACACCCAACAGGACAGGAAAAACCTCCAATCCTGATGAATAAATTCCTTACATGCTGCAGTCAAATTGTAATGGCATATAAGGAGTTTAGCTTGTTTACCTATTTGGCTTTCCAGAAAAAACATTCACCAGTTGCTGAGTAGCCAGAAGCCAGAGGCCTTGTAAAAGCAGAATAATGAAAGGTGAAAAACAAAGTTTCATAAATGTAATAAACTACATCTATTTAGTATCACCATTGTTTATAGGCCCACAATATACAGCTATATTCTTATTTTTTACAGTGAATGTTGTAAAAAAAAAATTAATAAATCAAACTGCTGTATTTTTCTAAGGTACGGATAAAAAAACACAATCAAAAAGTCATACATACAGTATAGGGATGGTCCGAACTGAGTTCGGTTCGGGTTTGTACGAACCCGAACCCTCGGTAATGATTCCCGCTGTCTGCCCGCTCCGTGGGCGGGCGGATCCAGCGGGAGGACCGCCTGGAAAACTGGGATACAGCCATAGCCATAGGCTGTATCCCAGTTTTCCAGGCGTTCCTCCCGCTGTATCTGCCCGCTCCACGGAGAGGGCAGACAGCGGGAATCTGATGCCGAGCGTTCGGGTTCATACGAACCCGAACCTCGACAGGTTCGGACCATCCCTAATACAGTGTTTACCTGAAAATGATACTAATGAAAACTTCAGTTTGGTTACTAAGGAGTTAATGTAAAAACAAACAAGAAACAAAACACATTTACACATTGAAATAAAATCCTTAGATTTGCAGATGTGTTCTGTGTTTTGTTACCTGATACTTGCCTTGTATGGCTTTATGGTTAGTATGTTTTTATGTTAATACCTATGTTTGTATGGTTAGTATGTTTCTATGTTAATACCTATGTTTGTATGGTTAGTATGTTTCTCTGTTAATACCTATGTTTGTATGGTTAGTATGTTTTATATATCCGAAGTCTAGCCTGTGTCTAGTAAACTCCTTTTGCTCTGAGGCTTTTTGAGCTTGTTGCCTTTAAAGCGGCAGTCCACAAGCTGATTCTTCCACCACCGACAATTTACAGCTCTGGTCCTCTGATTTTGTGGCTTGCGATCTATCCAGAACATGTTATTTGAGCTTCTGAAACATATGAACCTTCAGTTTTCCGAGAGAGAAAAACTTTCACGTTTCTAATCTGCTGACGTATCAATGATTCCCTGGCATTCAGAGAAACTCCATTTTCTGAGTGTGTGGGCTGCTTATACCGGACTCCATACCAAAACCTGCACATGCACTGACATGACAAACTATGCAGCAGCAATCCCTATGTGTGCAATGTGTATTGTGGTCAGGTATGCCAATAAATACTTTTTAGTTACTTCTTAACAGATTTAGTGAGAATCAGATGCATAGTTACTATTCAAATATGCTTGGAAAAAATTGCTTTTTATTATTTTTTTTTCCCTTCCATCCTCCCACAATGCATTGCATAGTTGGAAAAGTTTGTCAGATTTGTGTTACTTCCCTCAGATAGAGCTTGTAGTATTTGGATCTCTAATCTGCTTAGTGCATGACCGAGGCGAGTTCTTCATCCCATATGTGCTCAGAAGTGGTTTATGAAAACGTCTGTACACTTACAGTAGGGATCCCATGTGACCCTCAGTATTGTGCTGGAAGCAGACTGGAAGGCTACAGCATGACAATATGATAATAAAAGGCACCCAAAGCAGCGGAGGACACTTGTGTGATAACACGTTATGTAGACGGGGCATAGTCATGCTGCACCAGCACTGTAAACAGACCTTCAGATCCAGCCAGAAGCTTTTCATGTGACAGCTTTTATTTGCACAGTATGGCGGTTTTAGGGTAAAACATATATATTCATGTCAGTAGAACTTCTATGTATTGTATTTAATAAAGAGTTACTGCAGGATACAGAATACGTTGGGCAGCAGCCAGGTCTCGCTCTGTTCCATCTGTGTAGAGTGGAAAGTCCTGAGCTGTATATTACCTTTTAACTCTGTACTGTCATTGTACTGTTTAACCCCTTAAGGACAGAGCCTGAAATGGCCTTAATGACAGAGACAAATTTTATGAATATGACCAGTGTCACTTTAGTCATTAATAACTTCGGGATGCTTTTACCTATCCGGCTGATTCTGAGATTGTTTTCTCGTGACATATTGTACTTTACATTTCTGGTAAATTGGAGTCGATACTCATAACAAATCTTTATGAAAAAAACCCAAATAAGGTGAAAAAATGTGAAAAAATGCATTTTTCCAACTTTGAAACTTCTTTGCGTATACAGAAAGTGGTTATACCACATAAATTATATATTAAATAGCATTAGCAACATGTCTACTTTATGTTGGCGGCATTTATTAAACTATCTTTCATTTTTTTTAGACGATAGGAAGCTTAAAACATTAGCAGCAAATTTCCAAATTTTCAGTAAAATTTCAAAATCAGATATTTTTAGGGACCTGTTCAGGTTTAAAGTGTATTTGAGGGGCCTGTATGTTAGAAAGCCCCACAAAGCACCCCATTTCAGAAACTGCACCCCCCAAACTCTGCAAAAGCACATCCAGAAAGTGTTTAAACCCTTTAGGGGAGTCACAGAAATAAAAGCCAAGTGTGTAAGGAATTTGAAAATTTTAATTTTCTGTGCAGAGATTTTATTGTAATCCAATATTTTTCATAATTATAAACCTACTACCAGAGAAATGCACCCCAATAATTATTGCCCCGTTTCTGCAGTTTATAGAAATACCCCATATGTGGCCCTATTGCGCTATTTGACGCAACCACAAGCCTCAGATATAAGGGAGCGCCTAGTGATTTTCAACGCCTCCGTTATATTTGGTCATTTTTGACTGTACCACTTCAGGTTGGCAGAGGCTCTGGGGTGTCAAAACCTAAAAAACACCCCTAAAGGGACACCATTTAGAAAACTACACCCCTCAAGGAATGTAACAAGGGGTGCGGTGAGGATCTGGACCCCACAGGTGCTTCACAGATTTTCCGAACAATATGGCGTGAAAAAAGAAAAATTTATTTTTTACACTAAAACGTTGTTCTAGCCTTCAATTTTTCATTTTCTTAAAGGGATAAGAGGCAAAAAAAGACAAAAAATGTGTAGCGCAGTTTCTCCCGAGTACAGAAATACCCCACATGTGGCGATAGAGTGCCAAGGGGGCGCAGGACGAGCCTCCAAAGGGAAGGAGCGCCAATTGGCTTTTGGAAGCTGAATTTCACTGAAAAGGATTTCAAGGGCCATGTCGCATTTACAGAGCCCTCGTGCTGCCAAAACACTGGAAACCCCCCACAAGTGATTCCATTCTGGAAACTACACCCCTCAAGGAATCTAACAAGGGGTGCAGTGAGCATATGGACCCCACTGGTGACGGGCACAAATGTGGAACAATGTGACGTGAAAGGGAAAAATTTCATTTTTTCACTTTCATGGCACAAATGTGCCCGTCATCAAGGGGTCCATATCCTCACTGCACCCCTTGTTAGATTCCTTGAGGGGTGCAGTTTCCAGAATGGGGTCACTTGTGGGGGGTTTCCAGTGTTTTGGCAGCAGGAGGGCTCTGTAAATGTGACATGGCGTTCATCATCCATTCTAGCCAAATCCAACCTCCAAAATCCAAATGGCGCTCCTTCCCTTCGGAGGCTTGCCCTGCGCCCACATGGCGCTTTATGTCCACATGTGGGGTATTTACGGACTCGGGGGAAATTGCTCTACACATATTGTGTGTTTTTTTCTCTTTTAACCCCTTGTGAAAATGATAAATTCAAGGCTAAACCAACATTATAGTGTAAAAAATGTAATATTTCATTTTCACGCCACATTGTTCCACATTTGTGCCCGTCACCAGTGGGGTCCATATGCTCACTACACCCCTTGTTACATTCCCTGAGGGGTGTAGTTTCCATAATGGGGTCACTTGTGGGGGGTTTCAACTGTCTTGGCAACACAGAGGCCTTTTGAATGCAACATGGCCCCTCAAAATCCATTCCATCCAAATCCAGCCTTCAAAAACGAAATGGTGCTCGTTCCCTTCGGAGGCTTGCCCTGCACCCGCATGGCGCTTTATGTCCACATGTGGGGTATTTACGGACTCGGGGGAAATTGCGCTACACATTTAGTTTTTTTTCTCCTCTTTTAACCCCTTGTGAAAATGATATATTCAAGGCTAAACCAACATTATAGTGTAAAAAATGTAATACTTCATTTTCACGCCACATTGTTCCACATTTGTGTCCGTCACCCGTGGGGTCCATATGCTCACTACACCCCTTGTTACATTCCTTGAGGGGTGCAGTTTCCATAATGGGGTCACTTGTGGGGGGTTTCAACTGTCTTGGCAACACAGGGGCCTTTTGAATGCAACATGGCCCCTCGAAATCCATTCCATCCAAATCCAGCCTTCAAAAACCAAATGGCGCTTCTTCCCTTCGGAGGCTTACCCTGCACCCGCATGGCGCTTTATGTCCACATGTGGGGTATTTCCAAACTCAGGGGAAATTGCTCTACACATTAAATGTTTTTTTTATCTTTTAACCCCTTGTGAAAATGAAAAAACATGACAAGATTAATGATTTAGAGTAAAAATTTTACAAAAATTACACTAAATGTTGGTCTAGCCTTGATTTTTTTCCATTTCCACAAGGGGTTAAAAAAGAAAATGAACACAAAACGTGTAGGGTAATTTCCCCTGAGTACGAAAATACCCCACATGTGGACATAATGTGCCATATGGGCACAGGGCAAGTCACCAAAGGGACAGAGCGCCATTTAGAGGCTGGAATGGGGGATGGAGGCCATGTCGCAATTACAAAGCTCCTGTGCTGCCAGGACAGTAGAAACCCCCGACAAGTGACCCCATTCTGGAAACTACACCCCATAAGGAATCCAACAAGGGGTGCAGTGAGCATATGGACCCCACTGGTGACGGGCACTTACGTAGAACATGTGCCAAGAAAATAAAAAATACAATTTTTTTCATTTTCACGTCCCAAATGTGGCCGTCACCAGGGGGCCATATCCCCGCTGCCCCCCTTGTTAGATTCCTTATGGGGTGTAGTTTCCAGAATGGGGTCACTTGTGGGGGGTTTCTACTGTCCTGGCCGCACAGAGGCTTTGTAATTGCATCATGGCATCCTCTAATGGGAATGGCGGCCATACCTATTTAGCTGGGGAAAAGGGACAATTCTAATTTATTTTGGGGGTATTAGGCCAATTATTAGTTTATAAGGTTGGAAATGACAGGTGTCCATCAAACTCAACCTGTGTTGATCCAGAGGAAGGCAAAAAAAACCCCTCGTAAGGCAGACGACAGTAGCCTCATCACAGGGGAAAAATTCCTTCCCGACTCCATAATGGCGATCAGAATAATCCCTGGATCAACGTGACCCCTGAAATAGGAATAAGGGACAGAATTTAGATAATGTAGAACCCCAGTGACGTGTGGTGCGCCTTGAAGCGATCCAGTATGCAGAGGCCGGGGGGATCAGGACAGGTGTCACACTGGAAAATGTTGTCCTTCCTGATCCCCCTGTTACGCCACACTCTGCACTTCTTCTGGGGTCTCCCTTTCTCCAGTGTGGGGGACGTCACCTGGAAAATGTTGCCCTGGTGCGATACGGGGTCCCTCATATCCAGAAGCGCTGGGTCCGCTCCATGGCTGCTAAATATTAGGGCGCTATTACTGCTTCTGATATGTTCGGATCGTGCCGCAAGCTACAGGGCAGCGAGGGACCGGAAGAGGGGGTGCTGGTATAAAAGTTATCCCCGTACAGATGGTGACCTTTATCCAGCAGTGGGAAGATCAGTTCCCGGACGATCTTCCCACTAACTCCGAGGATGGGGGGGGAGGGGGCATCTGGGGGCAGGATTCGGGTGTCCCTTCCTACATACACTCTAAGGGTACGTGCACACTGCGGAATCGCGACAGATAACCCTTCGTGCATTCCACAGCTGGCACCCGCCGGCGGACTGATGCAGGCGCACGTCTCCACACGTGTCATAGACTCCATTCTATGCACGGGCGGATTCCGCTCTCCGTCCAACGTGTTCATTCTTTGGATGGACGATGGAATCCGCCCGTGCATAGAATGGATTCTATGACACGGGTGGAGACACATGCCTGCATCAGTCCGCCGGCGGGTGCCAGCTGTGGAATGCACGAAGAGTTATCCTTCGCCATTCCGCAGTGTGCACGTACCCTAAATCTGTAAGTGTACCCTAAGGTACGCTCACAGAGTTTGTAGAATTTCACTCCATACCGTCATCTCTTATTGGGACGGTACTGGCGGAAAAGATGTGTCTGGGGGGCAGCGTACGCTACACTACCCCCAGACACGTCACTGGAGGATGAGGATGATGAGGATGAATGGAGGAACGAAGGACCCCCCATTCATCCTCACTGGCTGTTTCGGTGTCGGAGGTAATAATAACGTATCCCTCTGACGCCGAAAACACCCAGGGGGCCATCTTTATACGGGGAATAGTATATGGGGTATGTAGTGGTGTAGTGTCAAACTTTATTCAATGTAGTGTGGTGTAATGTAGTGTTTTTTACGTGTTTTTTTACAGTAAGTATAAAAAAAAAACCTACGCCAACAAAGGAGTTGCTGATAAATGCGCACTTATGTGCGGCACTTATAAGCAGACTGTGGCAGTAGAATATAGAAAAAAAACACCCTACGCCAAAAAGGAGGAGTTGCTGATTAGCAGCGCACTTTCGTGCGATGCTGATCAACACTCAGCGGCGATAGGGTGCGGAAAATAGAAAAAAAAAAATTTGAAAAAAAAAAAAAAAAATTCTGAACATCCCTGTAGCTGCTGATAAGTGTATTACACATATCAGCCGCTAGAGGGCAGCAGAGCGCAAAATACGGAAAGAGCCGACGCTGGAGCCGAAAATAGCCGAGAGAAGCCGAACGTGACGTCACGGAAGAAGCCGAAGACCCGAACGAAGACGAGGATGCCGCGAACCCGGAAGACGCCGATCAGGAGCCCGGGACAGGTGAGTAATGTACAAATACCTGCTCTGGACCCCTCGGCTGCCTAGCTGAGGGGTCCAGGGCAGGTATTTACTATATTGTGGGACTCTGATCGCCGTGCCACCGGCCCGATCGCCGTGAATGGCCGGCCGGTACCGGCCGGCCGTTCACGGCGATCGGGCCGGTGGCACGGCGATCACCATTACTTTTTACAGTAATGGCGGTCGGTGCCGTCCTCGGACAGCACCGACCGCCATTTTTTTCCGGGTCATCGGGTCGCCGATGACCCGGAAAGGTTCCGATCGCCGCTATTGGCTGATCTGAATTGATCAGCCTATAGCGGCGATCGTAAGCACGGGGGGTGTTAACCACCCCCCGTGCCGTGAAGCTAAGATGGCCTGCTATGATTTATAGCAGGCCATCTTCCCCGACCGCTGTGTGTGAACACGCAGCGATCGGGGAAACATCGGGCGTAAATTTACGCCCTGATGCGCCAAGTACCAGGGCGCGAGGGCGTAAGTTTACGCCCGATGTCGTTAAGGGGTTAAACAAGGAAAATAAATAACTTTGCGTGATATAAAATAATGGTTGGAACCTGTCCGGCCACCTCAGCAACCCTTGACACCAAAAGGTAGGGATATGGATATATATATATATATATATATATATATATATATATGTCGGAAAAGACGTTATTTAGCAGTTTGTTTAGTAATTTCAATTGAGAATAAGTGTAGAAAATCCCCTGCAGAACCGCTGAAGTTTAAGTCACATGAAGCCTCGTTGCTTTTTGCGATCAATATTTTTCTCTTTGCACACGTGTTGGTTCTTATTTGTTTTGTCTGCTGGGGTTATTTTGCACAGTCCTTGTGGTGCAGGTATTAACAACACCTTCACAGTCTCTATCCCACCCGTATAAAGCTCCACATTTGGTGCAGATATTGCACAAGGAATGCTTCCAATCCCTTAAAGGGGTACTCCGGTACTGATAAAAAAAATAAAAAAAAAACTCAATCATAAACATAGTTTTTACATTTACCATCCCTCCTGACTCTGTCTCTGTTTGAATTTCCCACTGTTTGCAGGTCCCTGAAGCTCCAGTTGGTGGCTTAATTTTTTCTTTACTTCCTGGTTTGGACTTTCCCATGATGCACTTTGTCTCCTGTGATGTCTGTAAAACTGTTAGATGGCTTACATCTTGTTCAGCTAATCAGAGCTGAGCAACCTGTGTGATCTGACAAAGGGAAGCTGGCCTAACAGAGCTTAGACCAGCTTCCCCCTTGATGATGTCAATGTCACAAAATGGCTGCGACAGAGCAGCCTGGGGTTAACAGTCATTAGGTAAGAATGAGTTTACTTCACTTCCTGGTGGGTGGTTGAGGGGGGGAAAGATAGGGAAGGGGGGCAGATAGGTGATTGAAGCATATTACAAAGTTATATAACTTTGTAATGTGTTTCAATTACTGGGAAAAAGCTTTAAGCTGGAGTACCCCTTTTAGGGTCTTTTACAAAGGGCGATTATCGTCCAGGAGAGTTGCTAGAAAGACAGCATAGATACGATAAATGTGTATATATCTGTGCTGTCAGTTTCCAGATCACTAGCAGTGTATACTTACCATGTTACTTGTAATCCGGCACCTGG
Organism: Dendropsophus ebraccatus; assembly: GCF_027789765.1. Lineage (NCBI taxonomy): Eukaryota > Metazoa > Chordata > Amphibia > Anura > Hylidae > Dendropsophus > Dendropsophus ebraccatus. The sequence continues at coordinate 180,503,634 of NC_091455.1, read as the reverse complement.
GTTCTCCAGTACTTCGGCCTTCAGCTGTATCTTCAGGCCACCGCCTCCTCCGGAATGGTTGACAGCCGGAGAAGGCAGCAGACTAAAGATATAGCAGTGGTCGAGGACGGGAGAATGGAGTGCCAGATCACAAGCAGCATGGCTGGTAAGTATACTGTAGTACTGCTTATGATCTAGAAACTGACAGCACGGATATATGTATATCTGTGCTGTCAGTTTCCCTTTTATCGGATGTACATCTCTTGTTTACACAGGATATTCAGCTGATAACAATAAATTTTGAAGCCTCCCCAAAAGATGTGATCTGCCAAGGATCAAGCGTATTCCCGCTTCTTGCCTAATCTTTGTCAATTGTAAAAGGCCCTTTAGGCTGAACATGGCCATAGGTCCCCTATTTTCTTTAAGAAGGCAACAAGAGTGTTCTTTTGGCCTCCTTCAGGCTATGCTTTTATTTATTTATTTATTTATTTATTTATTTATTTATTTATTTATTTATTGTTTTGAATGGCTATATAGTGGCATATGACGGATGTATACATTAGGTAGCACTCCCTATGTATAACTGTGATTTTGTACCTTTTGTTTGTAAAACTTTTGACATGTGGGTCCCCTTTCACTTATAATGGGGCCCATCATAACCAGCTATAACTAACTTATGATCTGTGGGAGTAAGAAAACTCATCATTGTCCATTACAGAGTGTGACCCGGCTGGTTTTTACCACTGTTTGCTCACAGTCATATATGTTTTCCTGGGTATTTCATGTTATCTGAGGGTGTCACAAAAGTAGGAGCAGTTTCTCACACTTTAAAGGTTGTGTTTTTCATAGCGAGACATAGATATCTGCAGATGGTATACAAACACTACCCTGGCTGACAGCTCTTTGATAGTCCAGGTTTCCTGGTATTGTTATATATCACAACTTACTAACCTGCCCTGTTCTTTCAATAATTGATGCCGATAACCCAGATGGTTACTTTACAAGCTGATATTCTTAGATGTCTCTTTATATGTTAAAGGCTTTCTATTTTGGTTCAGATATGTTTCCTTTATAGAATAAATCTAAACAATTTTGAAGGGTTTTTCCATGACTTTTCCATTGATGGCCTATCCACTTCATAGGCCATAAGTATTTGAAAGGGGGGGGGGTCTGACACCTGGCACCCCCTCTTCTCAGCTGTTTGCCATGACACCCACTTGTACAGTAAAAATAGCCAAAGACAAGCAGCTCTGTATGTTGTGTAGGGGTTGTGCTGGGTTATTGCAGCTCATTGGCCGTTCATTTCAATAGGAGCTGAGTTGCTGTAACCCATTTAACGCAACGTATGGAGCGGTCGTCTTCTCACTCTGTTCTTTGTATTTTGTGGGTTCAGCAACTATGGCAAATATCTGATCAACAAGGATGCTGGTTGTCTAACCTCCACCTTCAGATACAGATGGTCATTAGTGAGAAAGTCCTGGAAAACACCTCAAATTTGAGTGGTATGGTATTACATTTCTCAGCATATTTGATATATAGTGTATATAGGATAAAACTGATATTAATGAAAGGCTAGGTGGTTACCAATAAGATATTTGTATTATTTCACCCATTGTTAACTCTTACATAGAAAAAGCCAGAGGATATTATTGTGAGCAGATGTCCTCCCCAGCCCATCTCTGCTGTGTGTATGACAGCATCTATTCATTGACATTGCCGGCAGGTGTTCTCCACTATGTGTGCGCTTAACCTCACCTGTCATAGAATATGGGGTGAATGGTGTTGCCTCATCCACATTTACACATATCATCTGCTGCATTATACACATACATGGAGACTGGAGCTCCAGTGTTTCCTGTGCGAGAGCTCCTGTGTTATTCGCGTGTAAGTCAGGAGTTATCGCTTCGAGTTTCCCGCACTCTAGTCTGTGTCCACCCTCAAGCACCTTTTCCCAATCTGAATTCATTGGTAATTATAACATATATAAGAGCTGTATTCTGCTACAGAGCTTCAAACCATCTGTACAGACATAATAAATGAGTTTCTGCCCACCTTCAGCCACCACTAGAGGGAGCTCACTACTATAGTGTTTATAGATTGACTGCAACAATAAATAAATGTATACTAAAATCGTAAACTAATCCTACTATAGGCAGACAGAACATTTTTATATGTGAACACAACCTAAAATATAAAGTACGCTATGGTCAAGGTATGCAGATACACCAAGGTGAAGCCATGCCGGATGTATTGTTTTCTGTTGATCAAACTTGCCAGAGCTGGAGGTTTGTTACAGTCTGTAATATATAATCTATAACCATAGTTATTCCGTGATAATATTGGGGGGGAGGGGACATTAGGAGTTGCCCAAAATCAGGTTGGGGAATATTTTTGTCCTTTCCATCTACAAGCAACATTGAAGGTGGTGTGCAGCATCAGCCCAACATCAAAGGTGTCTGAAAGTTGTGTTTAGCTTCTGGCAGCGCCAAGCCGCGGCTTTTGATGTAGGGATTGTGTGGTAAGAGAAAAGTTATACTTGCTTCATCAGTACCATGCCCCTGCTGTGCATTCCGACAGCACTCCGGTTACATTACCACTATAAACACTTGTGGCCTCGGACGTCTTTGTATAGTAAGTTTACACTGCTGTATATATTATTTTAGATAAAGCCACTGTATTCCTAAGAACATGTGGTCTAGTTGTATGCTACTGGGAATAAACAGATGTAGATAAAAAGAACAATTGAAAATTACTTTTATTATTATTTTATACTATAACTTTTTCCATTTTTTACTAGGTCTATTATGAAATAATCCTAAAATATTGCAGTTTTGATACTGACCACTAAGCCTAACTAAGGTTGTCTGCTTTGACTAATCTTGCCGTCTGTAAATGACTGTATGTGCTTTTCTTCTAGAATGCCCAGTGATCAGCTGTACTCTGTAAGAATACCCAGTGCTCAGTTTACCTGCAGTGCCTCCACAGGGAAATTGAAGTATTACATGCAACATCCATGCTACCTGAAACGAATCTGTCCTCTGATTAACATAATAGGGTTCAGAATTGAGAAGTACATGCAGTAATCCATGGATATGATATGGGCATAAATTGCCTATGCATGATGGAGCACTTGTATAGGAACATTGGGTCAGATCCCCCCACCACCTCTAAATTCAGTCTATACAACTATATAAGATTTTATCATTGTGAGAGTCATTATGGGTATTGGGACCATCAGTAATTCTCAGTAACTATTTATATATTCCTGGCAGCATTTTTATTTTTAAACCACAAGTAATTGAAACCGATGTGAAATCCCCATACAAAGGGTATGTTTGATGTTCCTATTTACCTGTCGTGCTCGCCTCTTTGTAAGGCCTTAACTATACCAATAAGACTGTGCACAATTCTATTGCGGGGCTGCATCAGGTTTTCTATGAATATACATCTGTGTCACTGACTGAGGTAACAGACCAGGATCCATAACATTCTTGGATTGAAGCCATGTTGTAATCTGCTCCATGCAAATGTCCCAATTGTCTGAAAGCATGAAGGTTAGCCGCACATTTACATGTTGGCGTACGGCCTGCATCTCTGACACCCTGCTGAGAGTCCTCCTTAGGAAGGAGAATAAACATAAAAGTCAGTTAGTATTACAGCCGGATTATTACATTCCCTTGTTATGACATTCCACATTTGTCTCGCACTCCAATTTGGATATATCTCCATTTAGTCACTTTATAGTTTGCCTCCCATTGTTGTAATTATATACTTAATTATTAAGACGCTTTATCTGGGGACCCGTTGGTTGCAGCGGCAGATACAATGTCACCTTACTCCATGGGTTGCGCCTTGAGCTACACTGTTTCTGTATCTCTGTGGATCAGTCGGCAACTACAAATGTAAGGGGTCACTTTAAATGTGGTTTGGTCTTTGTCTCCTCTCTGTCCTTTCTACACATGGGAATGTTTGGCACAGCTGAGTGTTCCGGTGTTCTCTATAAGGAGTGGTAAACTGCAGTGAGAGCACTCTGGCTATGGCTTATCTCTCCCTGAACAAAGGGGTCGACCATGATTTGCCATCACACCCAACCTTTATCACCACCGACATAATCTGTCAAAGGTTGTTCAGTAAAGCCCCATACACCTTAGATTGATGGCCAAATCCACCACAAGCTGAGGATTCGTCATCAAAAGTCTAATGTGTATGGGGACCTTTAAAGTAGTATTCCCAACTTGAAGAGTTCAGCGATTACAAACTAGTCAGTGGAGCAACTTCTAGGGTCAGCTTGTTATCCCTTGTCCTGCTGATAGGGGATCCTTATTGGAGTTGGGAAAACCCCTTTAAGTGAAGTGTGAAAACGGCCTACTTTTGGCCCTGGCATCTTTTATGGCACTAAAATAGTATTGGGTGCATATTGTGATCCTTTCTCGGGTACGTAGAGTTCACAAAAAATTATAAATGTCCCTAAAGAGAATTGCAGTAATCTGAGTATCAATCATTGTTGTACGTTCTCAGTATCACAGAAGTGGCTGGGTGTGTTCTCTATTCACTAGAGAAATCAAAGGTATCTGCTTCCAATGTTTGCAGTGAGTTTTTCCCCTTTTATGACTGGACTTTGTATTTCGCTGATATCCGTCCTTGTGTTTCCCTCCCGCTCAGTTGGCTAGCAGATGCAATTGACATGCAGGCCTGGAGCCAGATTCAGCACACACTGAGCTTTCTGCTTGATGTGACTTTATAATCAGGATGACCCATAGGACATTGTAGCTCCTGATCTGTTGTTCCTCGCGAAACATCTGTATTTACAATGGCACTTTCACTCGCTCCACCTTGTTCTTTAGTTCTTTTGTATGGGAAAAAGAAATGGAATCATCTATGGCATGTGAAAAATTTTTTCTATGTTGGCTGGAAATGTGCCGCTGCATAAGAGCCGATACCAGAAAGTACATAGGATTAAGTAAGCAAAGTGTACCCTTTCAGCTCTATGATCGTATCCTTTTAGTCTTTTTTTTTTTTTTTTTTCTCCACAGCAGGGGGCAACACTGAGCACAGGAACCACCCATCTTTTAATTATTTATTTGATTATGCAAAAATATCCGCGGAGCCTCAGTTATGAGTCTCAATACACGGGAGTAGCCAGATATCCCTCCTGGGAAGGACCTAGCAAAAGGGTGGCTCCTGTAAGGAAGTGGCCCTTTCAGTCAATATTCAACTCCGTTACGAGTCAGATCATATGACCAGGGAATTAGCAAAGCCAGGTATGCATCCACAGACAGCTGTTTCGGGTGTTGCCCCTCTTCAGTTTGGAGCAGGATTTTGGTTTGGTAGGAGCAAAGCCTAGTAGACAGATCACCCAATAGTTTCAGTATGAAAGTTTGATCAAATTGTATAGAAAAAACACTAGATTCACAGCTGTATTGAAAATTACTTTAGCCACAGTCACATATTTTTGCCATTTGGGAGATGTATTAGTAAACCCGCCTATACACTTTTAAAAAACTGCACAAAAGCTGTCTCCATCCGGTTCAGTGTTGATCTGTGTTTTGCTGACTGTACATGTTTTTTCTATGGAAAAGACGAAGATTGAACACTTGCCAAAACCACAGATACAGGAAGAAGCTATCACCTGAGCGTGTCTGTCTCTTCGCTGTATAACACTATCTTCATAGATTTTCTATAGAATCTGTCGCCTGCAAAAGTATTAACTAAAACTATTACCAAACCAGACATGTCAGGAGTGATGACTGCTTTTCTATAATTTATACTAACTATTGACCTGTCATAGAGACACTTTAAAAGCTTTGACCAGTCAAGGTCTGGGGGTTTAAGGGGGTTTAAGAAAATCAGTTTTCAGATCATTTGGTATCAAAAAGTTATACAGATTTGTAAATTACTTATATTTAAAAATCTCAAGTTTTCCAGTACTTATCAACCACTTTATGTTCTGCAAGAAGTGGTGTATTCTTTCCCGTCTGACATGGTGCTCTCTGCTGTGTCTGCTCCCATGGACAGAGGTGGTAGCAGAGAGCACTGTGTCAGACTGGAAATAATACACTACTTCTTGTGGGACATACAGCAGCTGATAAGTACTGGAAGGCCTGAGATTTTTTTAATAGAAGTAAATTGCAAATATACATAACTTTATGGCACCAGTTCTTAAAACATTTGTATTTCTCTGGAGTACCCCTTTAAGATCCCCACTGATCGCTTCAATGTGCAATGAGAAGTGCTAAGCTGAGTGTGTCTGCATCCACGCTGCATAAGACATGCAGCCCTTTTCCATGAGCTATGCCTGTTATTACATACATCCAGAAACACATCAAAAGGAAAACTGAATAAGTGATTTATTTGTTTTAATATTAAAAAAATCACTTTTCCTAAACTGTCCACACTAAGTTTTATTCATGTAATGAGTTTTCCATATTACTTATCGGGAGAATAATGATAAATTGGCTGTACTGGGTCAGACCGAGCTCCAGACCGTACACGTTCTGCTGAGAGGATTATTTGTGTCTGCAGGAGGATACTGGAAGGAATTGGATTGCGTCAAGTGGAAACAATCCCTTCTAATGTCACTGTGAATGGAAGACGTCCTCTCAATGAACAATATTATGTGCTTAAAGTGAATGTACCATCAGGTACATCCCTGCTATTTTTTAACTTAATTGATCGGTGCCAGCGCAGGAATGCCTGTGGTGCGGTCCTTTTTTGAATTGGCGTCTGGTTCCCACACTTTGCAACAGTCTTTTCTCAAGCACTGGCCTGTCCTCGAGCACTGGAGGCAGACCTATCACCCCCCAGTGTGGCAATATCCCCTTCCCTCTGTGACAGGGCTCCATAGATTTTAATGGACCTGCGTCACAGAGGGGAGGGGGTTCATCACACTCTGGGACGGCCGGTGATTGAAAAATGAAAGGCAACCAGACGGCAATTCTCCGTGCTGGTGGCGATCCATTACGGTAAAAACAATAGCAGCAATGTGCCTGATCGTACATTCACTTTTAGTAATAAAGTAGTCACAAAATTGCAAGCTGGTGGCATCCAGTGCATGGTGGCTTACTGGCCAACAGACTAAACTTGAGCAAATCAGCAAATACAGTGGTACCTCAGTATAAGAGTAACTTGGATTAAGAGCGTTTAGCAAAAAGAGCTTGCAGTTTATCAAAATGGTAACTTGGTTTAAGAGCATTGCTTTGGTTTACAAGCTCCCAGTACTGGGTGGGAGTGGGAGTGGAGGAGGGACATGGTCTATGATTTGGAAGTCTCCCTTACCTTCCAAATCATAGCAGATCCACTTCAGGCTGGGGCTTACATCAGGGGACAGGACTGTGAAGGTAATCTCTTCATAGCTGTAACACCTCTCTCCCTGCACAGAGAGTGCTGCTATACTGTGCCCACATTTTCCCTGCTCATTCCTTCATACTCCCTGCAGTCTCTATCAGCCCTTGTGTTTTTCATCCTTTCCATTCCTGCTTTAATGTGCCTGCACTTACACTCAGCCACTCACATTGATGTATAGAGAAGTTTCTGTCACTGTCCTCCTGTACAGCTCTGTGATTCTCACTTCCTGATTGGTCCATGCTGAACACACCCCTTCCCCATTGCTGTCATGTGATCACACAGACCTCTGACAGCAGCCCTGCTTCTCTATTGTAGCCTAGTGTACAACGCTACTGCGTTATGGGGATCTGCAGCTCCATCTGCTGTTTTTTTTTTTTTTTTTTCAGGTTTATGCACTTACTATACATTATACTCCACATACTGATTGCTATACTGTACAGTAACTTATAATATGACCAATATGACATATTCATCTGTTTCTCATTGTTTCATCTGTTCTACATGTTATTCAGGATAAAAAATGATTATTTTTAGGATGTGGAACCAATTGTCTGCATATCAGTGATTTCTTATGGGAAAATTTGCTTTGGTTTAAGAGGAATTTGGATTACAACCAGGGTCCGGGAACGAATTATGCTCGTAATCCAAGGCACCACTGTATAGCAAATCACCGTCCTGATCCCAGTTTGCCACCCCTGTTTCCTGGTCCCTGTGATGAGCAATTTGAGTAGGAACTATCCATGTAGCTAGCCATTGTCCCACCTTAGTCAGTGGTTAAGTAAGCAGTTCTTGCTGAAACGACAGGAACTAGGAGGTGGCGGTGATAAACTGAGGCATTGTAAAGAAGTCTGGAGGGGGTTGGGGTAGATGAGTATGAGTTTGTTTTTTGTTTTTTTTATTATGAGCCCCCCTCCATATGTTATATATCCCCCCCCCCCCCCCGGTATTTAACGAAAGTATATATCAGCTGTTTCCAGTGAGCTGTTTCAGGGTGTGGTGAGGCTGCACTGCCAGCTTGAAGGGGTTGGTTGACTTTGCGATGCCATTATGCATTCCAGTTGTAGTTTCCTGCCAAAGCCTTACGATAACTTATGCAACTTACTAGCCTATCTTGTCATTGTTAATTGGGGCAATCAAATATACGTATTCTGACATTTAGCTGTTATAGTTGAGTCACAAAATAAGTTAATGATCTTCATATCGGCATTTTCCAGCTCTTCAGTTGATCGCTGACATTTTTACATGGGCCGATTATCGGCCAAATGACCGTTTCTAGGAACTCTCATTGCCGTAAAAACTATTAAAATTTATATTGATTTTTAAAGTGACTCTGTACCCACAATCTCACCCCCCTCCCCCAAAACCACTTGTACCTTCAGATAGCTGCTTTTAATCCAAGATCTGTCCTGGGGTCCGTTCGGCAGGTGATGCAGTTATTGTCCTAGAAAACAACTTTTAAACTTGCAGCCCTGTGTCAAATCGCTGTGGCTTGGAGTGTCTGTGCCCTAACCTTGCACCGCCCCCTCCGTCCTTCCTCCACGCCCTCTTCACCATTAGGAATGTCTCTGGCAGAACTTTTCCTATTCCCCACTTGTCTGAACACTGCATAGGTGCCTTAACGATCCATCTCATGTGCTGTGTTCACACAGGTGATGAAAAGTAGAAAACCTGCAGGGAGGGAGGAGGGACAGAGAGGCGATGCAAGCCTAATGCACAGACACAGGGCCGCAAGTTTAAAAGTTGTTTTTTAGGACAATAACTGTATCATCTGCTGAATGGACCCCAGGACAGATCTTGGATTAAAAGCAGCTATCTGAAGGTACAAGCGGTTTGCGGCATACAGAGTCACTTTAAATTGTAAAAAGACGTTGTGGCATGTGTTTTTATTTATGTCTTCCCTTTTCTCGGTCAGTCAGCATTGATGACATTGAAGATGTGCGCCCAGGTCATGAAACAGAGGGGATGAAGCGGTTTGCCCAGGATGTCCCAAGCGACCGGTGTTTCTCCATTGTCTTTAAGGGTCAACGTAAGAACCTCGACCTAATCGCTAGCTCTAATGAAGAAGCTGCTCGCTGGACTGAAGGATTAAACAAGATTATGAGTAACTCTCGGGCCATGAGCCAGAAGCAGAAGCTGCAACAGTATCCTTTACACAGTGTCTGTGGACTGCTTCTAATAAAAAAACAATGAATGTATTTCTAATTGTTATTAGATTTTAAGGGGTATTCCTGAAAGATAAGATTTATTTGTCAGATCAACTGGAATCAGAATGTTATAAAGATTTGTAAATCCTTCTATTTAACTCTGGCCTTTCAGTACTTATCAGCTGCTGTATGTCCTGCAGGAAGTGCTGTAGTCTTACCAGTCTGACAGAGTGCTCTTTGCAGCCACCCCAGAGTAGTAGCAAATATCCATAGAAAACCTCTCCTGCTCTGGACAGTTCCTGACATGGACAGAGGTGGCAGCAGAGAGCACTGTGTCAGACTGGAAAGAATACAGCACTTCCTGCAGGACATACAGCAGCTGATAAATACTATAAAGGCTTTTTTTTGTAACTAGAAGTAATTTACAAAACATTCTGGTGGATTTGTTTTTTTCTTCCCCTGGAGTGCCACTTTCATTGGCGTCAGTAGTCACATGTCATACATGTAAGCAGAGACCACTGAGGAGAGTGGTTGCAGCATTACATGAACAGTGTCTTAATAATGCAGCAAATCTAGTGTGGGGGCATCAGAGAAACTGGGGCCTTTAGTTTTTTTTTTTCCCCCTAAAACTTTCTATTTGTGGAATAATGACAATGTAATTATTTCTAATTCTGACAGCAGGTTCCATATTTGTCTATGTATAAATTTGTCTATGCTTCTATATTTTGTGGTCTTATTATGTAAACTGCTATCAGCCATGTTTTATGGTTCACGTATCTCCTTAATTACAGGGAGCAGTAAGCACAGGGCGTGGGCCTAGGATAAAAATATGGATGAAAACCGTCTCCTGCTGCCCAGCTCTTGTAATTACAGGTTGGCATGTTGTGAAGTGGTGCCGGGCAGACCAGCACAACCTTTCGTTGACTTTTGGTTTACTGCAGTGTACTACCTGGCTGTAGAGAAATGTGAAGTGTTTCAGTACAAGTAGCACTCAGTTACATCAAGAGGCCTCTGGTGTCATTTTGAGGTTGTGACCTTACAGAGGTTTAACGGTCTATGCCAATTCTATGATAGATTGTATCAAAACAATTGCATTCTAACCACCAGAGTTCCAGATCCCTTGTATAGACAAAGCTAAGTGATGAGGATTTGTTTTCCTGCAAACATCACAATGTGCTGCTTAGGTGGTGCAATTTTCTTTTCACTATTAATCTGCCCATATGGACATGGACAAATAAAATTCCTTTAATTCCTTATTTCTAGCACCATAAAGCATGACTGATTGCAGTGTTTCAAGTGATAGACAGCCCATGGCCTTTCCTTTCACACAGGCTGTGTAGCAGCTCCCTGGTTCACATGGGCTTGGGCAACCATAATAGTTGGTTAGGGTGGACTAGCAGAGGCTCTGGGAAAGCCAGTGGGGGTGCAAGAATTAACATTACCCATGCACCTCCACTGGCTTTACCTGAGCAATTGCTGGTCCAACCTGACCAACTGTTATGGTTGCCCAAGCCCATCTGAACCAGGATGGTCATGTGTCCTCTCTCATGAACACAGTCTGTGGCAACTCGCCATGGCCCACAGTTACTTATTACATGTCCATTAATTATATTGTACATTCCAGAACATTGAGTGGATCTTGTTGGGTGGAAGCTTGCGTTTTCTAATCTTTCTGCTTTAAATCCCTCCACATTACTCCACCCCATAATCCCTCCATTTAGTTACCTGTACGTCTTTATTCTTGTCTTCTTTTAGATAGACACTAGAGGAGGATTTCTGTACATCTAATTTATTGTCTAGAGCCTAATACCATAATAATCCTTAATGATGATGATAGCTGGATCCACACATGTCTACGGAAAGCTGATAAAAACAAGGACAACAAAATGAGCTTTAAAGAGCTTAAGAGCTTCCTGCAAGAAGTCAACATTGAAACCGATGATAACTATGCAAAGCAGATATTCCAGGTACGATCTCCTGAATGTATTTAAACGTAATGTGATATTGTCACCCCCTTACTCTATGAGCGGTTCTCCGCACCATCCACAAGTTTAGACGCTGCACATATAATATATACCTGTGTAACACTTGTCCGTGTGTTCTTTCTGCTCTAAAATCGCTTCATTTTATCTGTGGACAGTGTCATGTAGGCGGGGCTTCATGACAGTTAGCCACTCTACCTACCTTGGAGTTGCTGTGAAGCCCCGCCTAGATGTCTCTGTGCACCAATAAAATGAAGCAATTTTAGAACAGAGAGAAGACACAGACAAGTGTTATACAGGTATATATTGAATGTGCAGCATCTAAGCCTGTGGATGGTGCGGAGAACCACACATAGAGTAAGGGGGGCGACAATATCACTTTAAGGGCTATCTACGCAGACTGATTATTGGCCAGGAGCATTGCTAGAAGCACTCCTGTGGCCGATAATCGTCCGATGTGAAAGTGGCAAAGATCAGCTGAGGAGCGGGAAACTCCTCATCCTCGGCTGATCGTATTTTTTTATGCTGCTTTAAAATTTGTAATGTAAACAAGAGATGTGCGACCGAAAGCAAAGGGAAACTGACAGCACAGACTTGCATATATTAGTGCTGTCCGTTTCCAGATCACACAAACCGTGCATCCATTTTGATCCATTTTTCCATTGACTTCCATTGTAAAAAAAACGGATCCGTTTTTTTTTTTGGCTGACGCTATTTTTGTGTCCGTTAAAAAAAACTGATTCGTTTTGATCCTTTTTTTTTTTATTTTTTTTTTACAATGCAAGTTGATGGAAAAACTGATCAAAACGGATGCACACAAATGCATCGTTTTTTTCATCAGTTTTTCATCCGTTTTTTGCAAAAAAACAGATGAAAAAAACGGATTGCAAAAACACAGTGTGAACCCAGCCTTACATTCTTGACAATACAACTACAACAATCTTACTGCTATTTAAAGTGATTTCTATGGTGGTGTAATTGTACTACTTGTTTGGGTATACTGTAGCTTTTTTGTATAACTGTGAAGATTTGCGGTCACATCTACATTGGTTGTCTGTAAGTACTTGTCTTTGGAAAGCTATGGAATATTTGGTAAAGCTTGTTGAAGTGTAAGACGACCCTTGAACTTTTCTATGATAAATATTTTGTTTTTAAGTCTAAAATATTTAAATCTTTTTCAAAACTAAAATGTGGTTTGTTTATTTACAGCAATGTGACAAATCAAAGACTGGGTCCCTGGAGGATGAAGAAATAGAAGAGTTTTACAAGATCCTGACAACACGGGAAGAGATAGATGTTATATTTTCTACATATAAGGACAGTGATGATTTCATGTCTGCAAGTAACTTCCACAAGTTCCTGCAGACTGAGCAACAGGAAAGGACCATAGACCAGGCAAAGGCATTGATAGACAAGTATGAACCAAGTGAAGAAGGTAGGCTGGTTGTCATTGCTGCATAACCTGTGATGCTTTCTATCAGGTTTTTAAATCTTCTCCATAGTGATGTTTTAAGAGTCCCCACCAATCAAGACGAGGAGCCAAGAGAACACTGGCGCATTTCACTTCTCGGCTCTCAGTGATCTCTTTATAGGCAGCTCCATTATACAGGTCTTCTTTTTCCGGGGGAGATTATCTGCCCAATCGGGAGGATATCGCTTCATGAAATAGACTGTGCAATATAATGGAGCTGCCTAGACTGAGATCACTGAGGAGCTGGGGGGGGGGGGATGCACCATTGTGTGCTTCTCTTAACCCTCTTCTCTTGAGCCTCCTGATCAGTTGGGGTTTTAACAGTGAGATCCCCACCGATCAAAGCGTATGACGTCAAAAGTTCTTATTTTGATTACCCTGGCATTCTGCAGTTTTTATTCTGACCACTAAGCCTAATAATAAACTTCCTGCTCTATAAAGAAAACTATTCAGCAATCTCCTCCTTTATTACAGTCAAAGTATATGAATAAGATATAAAGTATATAAATAAGATGGAATCTGGCTATTTGCTATAGGTAATGGGCACAGCTCACTTTCTCCCCCTCCCTGCACAGGTCAGCATGTCTAGAAAGCTCTCCTATAGAAATCAATGAGTCACAGCACAGGGCACACAACATACCTAGAAAACTCCCCCTGTAGAAGTCAATGGGTTTCCCTTTTGTTTTGTTTTTTTTGTTTCTTATGCTTTTCCTTGGACATAGGTTTAAATGTTGTGCAAAGAGATCATGCAATATGGCTGCCCCCGTAATAAACAAAATCCACTACAGTCTGAAAACAGAAACAGATTAGAAAAAAATAATGTATTCTTATGCCGGACTCTAAAAAGAATATTTATTTGAGAGATTCCCTTTAAGTAAATCATAATTATATATTTATTTTGTTCATTGCAGGTAAAAAGCAATTTTCCTTGACTAAAGATGGCTTCCTCATCTATCTGTTGTCTGACAACGGCAACGTGTTTAATCCAGCCCACAATCAAGTTTACCAGGACATGAAGCAGCCGCTGTGTCACTACTTCATCTCCTCCTCACATAACACTTACTTGATGGAAGACCAGCTGAGGGGTCCAAGCAGCACTGAAGCTTATATACGGTAACCCCATCCAGTCCCTGTATATTACATCATCTGCTGACGGTCTCTAGGCTGCAGGTTGCCCTATAACAGGCATGTCCAAAGTCCGGCCGGAGGGCCATTTGCGGCCCGCGTTCCGAACTTTTACGGCCCCCCAGGTATCCAGCTTGCTATTATCTGCCTGTGTTATAAAGCATATAGCATGTAGCATGTAAAATGGTCGGCCCTCGCACATGTTCACTTCATCAAATTTGGCACTCTTCGAAAAAAGTTTGGACATGCCTGCCCTATAACTATAGGTGATGGTTCGCAATATTATTAGTACATTCTGACAGCTAAAGTTTTATGTTCGGGAGTTTCTCGCTAATGTTCTCTAATATGTTTATTAAAGTGAATGGTTTCATCATAATAGATGTGATAGGACATGGTGTGTTGGCAGCACATTAGGCTGATCCATGTGTATATGTTGCAGTGAAATGAAAGAATCAGGGATTTGATCTAATCACTAAGGGATTTGATCAAATCCTGGGTTCATCATTTCCCTAGGGAATTAATCAAATCACTGACCCCTTTCAGGGAAATGATGGAATGAACTACCCGTCCAGCTCTTTTCCCCTGCTATGCGCCTCCCGGTCTGCCCACTCCGCTCCCCGTCTGCCCCTGTCGCAGTCCGCCCCAATGCTGTGTGCCTGCTGGGAGGTGTACTGCTCTGCTTCTTGTCTGCCCCCGCCGCCCTATGCCTACCGGGGAGGTGGGTTGCTCTGCTCCCCCCATCCGCCTCTGCCGGCAGTTCCCGTCCGCCCCCCCCCCCCACCGCCATATGCCTGTCGGGGAGGCGTGTCACTCTGCTCCCCATCCGCCTCTGCTGCCAAACGTAGAGCCAGGCGATTCCACAATTGTTCCGTCATTTCCCTGAAAGGGGTCAGGCATTTGATCAAATCCCTAGGGAAATGATTTGGATCCCTGGATTCTATCATTTCACTGCAACATATACAGAATATCACTACATGTCTCTTATGATGTATACATTGATTTAGCCGTTATATTTCCCATGCAGGGCTCTTATTAAGGGCTGCCGCTGTGTCGAGCTGGATTGCTGGGATGGGCCTAATGGAGAACCGGTAATTTATCATGGCTACACGCTCACTTCCAAGATCCTCTTCAAAGATGTCATAAAAACCATAAAGAACTATGCCTTTAAAGTAAGTGAGTCTCAGAATGGCACTAGACCCTTGTGCTTAAAGGACAACTCCCATGAAAAACTTTTTTCCAGTAATTGAAGAACATTACAAAGTTATATAACACTGTAATATACTTCAATCACCTGTCTGTCCTCCTTCCCTGTCTTTTCCCCCCTCTTCCCCCCCCACCAGGAAGTGTAAGAAACTCCTTCATACCTAATTACTGTCGTCACCAGGCTCCTCTATCAGCTCCTTCTAGTGACGATGAGTCATCAGCAGGAGGGCGGGGCTAGGTCCTGTTACACCAGCCTCCCCCTCCCCTGCCTGGTCAGGTGACTCAGTTTGCTCATCTCCCATTGGCTGAGCAACTGTAAGCCATCTGTCATTCTGCAACTCAATAATGACTTGTGACTGACACCCGGCACATAACCAGCTACAGGACCCCCTCCCCCATACTCCCTCCTGCTGCGAGTGGACTCAGTGAGTGAGTGATGTCACTTGCTTATCTTTCTCCTCACTCCCGGCATGTCAGCTACACAGACCCAGTCTTATCTCTCCCCTGCTGCCCCTGCAGAATGTACACTACAGTGAGGTGAAAGTATGTGTGTGCAGCTTCAGTGTGTGTATATAGCAGCCTGACTGAAGAGAGCGAGAGAGGGGGTCATGTTTAGTGTATGATGGGAGTTGTAGTGAATGGAGGGGCAGGCACTTGCTGTGTCACAGCAGGGGGCTGGCTTGTCACAGCAGCCAAAGTGCATCATGGGAAGCTGAAACCAGGGAGCAAGGAAGAAATGAAGAACAAGACTAGAGATCAGAAGGTACAAAGATGGTGGGAAATTCAAACAGTGACAGCTCAGGAGGGATGATAAGGGATGAGGGATGTTTCTGATTGGTTTTGTTTTTTTTTCCTTAGCGCGGGAGTTGTCCTTTTAATATTGTGATGTTTTCACATTAAAAGTTTTAGAAAAGATTCCCATGAAGTATGCCTCATCATTGTTTTGGAATATCGCCACTCAGAAACTCTCCTCAAGAGACTCGTAAAGACATCTATTAATGTTGTCATTTTGTTTTGGCCATGAGAAAAAATATGTTACGTGTTTTTGTCAAGTTCCTTTATTGTACTTATTGTTGCTTCTGGACTTTTTGGTATACTTAATGGGCTCATTTTGCACTGTGAGAGGCTCAGAGGGCATATGGGACACTGCAGGATCACATTATTTATATGCTGCAGTAGAGAAACCACCAGCAGCCAATATATATCACCATGTAATCCTTGCCAAAATAGTACTGATATTGCTCGATAATCGTGCAGCAAGGGCTGTGTGTGTATAATTATTAGCAATGTCCGTGCACCCCTTGCCTAATAAGTGAAGTCATACATACCTGTCCATGCTCCCTGATGTCCTGCTAGGCCCGCTCCCAAGTCTGTTGGCTCAGCCAATTACGGCCTCAGCGGCCTGGCACTTCAGACACTGCCGGGAGCCAGGCAAAGCTAGGAGGACATGAGGGAGCGCTGAGAGGTATGTATAATTTTTTTATTTTATTTTACACAGTTTTCAGCTGTTGGCCACGTGTTGCTATCACACATAGCACGGCCGATGGTTTTAGGTCAAGACATAAAGACACGATCAGCCGATGATCGCTGTCTTTATTACACAGAGAGATGATCTGCCAAATCGGCCTGATTCGGCAGATTATCGCACCGTGTAATAGGGCTCTAAGGCTTAGTTCACACTGCACTCGAAGGGTCTGTTCAAAGCCTCCTTTGGCTGTTCCATCAGATATGACGTAATAATAATTTCTTGCCATCAAAATAAGAGAAACTATATAGACAAATGGATGCAAAAGTATGCTTGTAGGTCATCTTTGACAACTCTTCTCAGCATTTTTAGCATATACATCCTACATCCACTGACTAGCTGTATATTCCTTCCTTAAGACTACACCTTACCCGGTGATCATTTCTTTGGAAAATCACTGCACCCTGGATCAACAGAAGACTATGGCCAAGCACCTGAAGAACATACTTGGGGATATGCTTCTGACTATGCCAGTAGAAGGAAAAATAAAGGAATTTCCATCTCCAGAGGTTAGACCTGACTGATCTCACAATTGCTAGCAAATCAAATGTAGCTGAAAAGGAAAATAGAAAGCAAGTAATGATCCACTATATATGGGAGCTTCCTTGCTTTAAACTTTTCCCTTTTTAATATTTTTTTTTCAGCAATTAAAAGGAAAAATCCTAGTGAAAGGAAAAAAGCTCAACTCACTGGAAGACAGCATGAAGGAAACTGAGAACAGTAGCACTGAGGCTGATGATGTGTCTGATGAGGATGAAGCTGCAGAAATGGAGGATGATGCTGTGAAGACCACTGTCCATGCCAAGAAAAAGGCAGTAAGTACTGCAGTCTTGAAATAAAGTTAGAATCTGACTTTTTTTCTTTAAACTTTTATGTTGTGTAAACTTTTTTTTTAAAAAAAGGGGTTTATAATATATATTTGACCTAACTTATATTTTAGGGTGCAACACTGAAGCTTGCCAAGGAACTGTCCGATACAGTGATCTACTGTAAGAGCGTGCACTTCCGTGGCTTTGAACACGCATTAGAGCATCAGTCTTTCTACGAGATGTCTTCCCTCACTGAGAGCAAGGCTCTGAAGCTGGCCAACGAGTCCGGTGAGACTGGGGAAATACTGAGTGCATGTTTGCATGGTATGAATGCCTTGAATCGCCTCCATGGAGCCAATAGTGGGTTAGGGCCCTAGTATCTGATGATTATTGGCCAAATAAGGTGACTGGCTAGAAAACGATTGTTCGTGGCCACACATCTCCCTGTATAATTGGGGATGTGCGGCTAGCAAACGATGAAAGCAAAGGGCCAAATACGCTACACCTACATTTAAAATAATAGCACAGAGTACCACTGCAGCTACAGTGTATTGACAAATAATGAAAGGGCAGAGAGCGTGATCCAACAATCATTTATGTAGCCCTTCCCTCATGGGGGTTAAGACTTGTACTAGTCTCTGTTAAAAAGAGGGATATACAAGAGCGGCACCCATTTGCAATGTCATGCTATTTAATAGAAGCCTAGAATCAATGTACTTGTGCATTTTGCTGTCATTGTTCTTTCTATTAGCTGGTATATAGTAAACAATGGCTAGTACATAGTAAAATAATACTACCCACCTTTCCCAGCCTAGTGCATGTTGGTGTGGTCTTATTTGGTGTGTAGTGCTTGAGTGCCTTTATATTATAGTAACCTACCAATAGCTTCCGGTTATCCCCTGGTTGCAGATTGTTAGCAGGTATGTGTCTGGGGATGTTACTGTAGAGGCTTCTAATCTTGTGTATTGTGGTTCTCTTTCCAATGTAGGAAACCGTTTTATTCGCCATAATTCCAGGCAGCTGACCAGAGTATATCCCGATGGCATGAGAACAGACTCGTCCAACTACAGTGCTGTAGACATGTGGAATGTGGGCAATCAGATAGGTGAGTGCATCCCTGTGAATCAACTGCAGTACATTTTCCAACTACCATACATTCATCAATATCTTTATTGGGCCAACATATTCAGTACATACACAACTATGTACAGCACTGTGAAATATGTTGGCGCGATATGAATAAATATATTATTATTCAGTACTAAATAGCCATTGGAAACATTTATTAATGGAGTATAAAAATAACAGTGTCTGTCCTCAAAGTGTTCAAACTAGTAGCCCATGCAGTTTAATCAACACATTATATTATAATATAATATAAATCAACAATATTATATTATAATTAGAGATGAGCGAACCGAGTTCGGGTTCGAGTCGATCCGAACCCGAACGTTCGGCATTTGATTAGTTGGGGCTGCTGAACTTGTATAAAGCTCTAAGGTTGTCTGGAAAACGTGGATGCAGCCAATGCAGACTCTATCTATGTTTTCCACATAGCCTTAGGGCTTTATCCAAGTTCAGCAGCCACCGCTAATCAAATGCCGAAAGTTCGGGTTCGGATCGACTTGAGCATGCTCCAGGTTCGCTCATCTCTAATTTATAATATTGCACATTTTGGGTAGTGTACTTATCTTGTTTCACCTCAGTGCTCTTATAAGTTTAGTGAGCTACTATATATTTTCCAGTTTATTAATGCAGTATTCTATTAGATCACTTGTCAACATTACAGTAATTAATCTACGATATTGCTATAGAACCAAAGACCGAAATTATTAGTTTTACTTTACACATATGTCCCTCTATTTGCATTGGTACATAATGGCAATGATCCAACTAGGGCAGGGGTAGGGAACCTTGGCTCTTCAGCTGTTGCAAAACTACAACTCTCATCATACCTGGACAGCCAAAGCTAAAGCTTTGGCTGTCCAGGCATGATGGAAGTTGTAGTTTTGTAACAGCTGGTCGGCCAAGGTTCCCTACCATTGAACTTGAGATCGGATAAAAAAAAGAGACGGGTGGTAAATTATTTCATTTGGTGTAACATATATTGACATATTGATGCCTGATCATCAAATGCTAGTACAACCCATATTAGCATCATGTTACATTTTAATACTTGCTATATTGTGGGTTCATAGTCGTGTTGTGGGGTTTCAAACTGATTATTTTAGTTCCCCCTGACAGTAAAAATCAGGCTGTCCTGTCATGTAAATTAATCTGTCATGCTGGATTTTCAAGAAGCTGACACATTCCCGTTCTTTTTGGTTCTGTATTTTAAAATGTCCTTCAAAAAATAAATCCTTCCTTTTATGAGCTGAAAATTGGATCGTGACAGATCAGAAACTATTGTACTAAATAAATGGATTTATCACCAAGAAGAAAGTCAGTTTTTTAAAGCAGAGCTATATCCAAATATATTACCATCTGTGCTCGGGATATTATAGGACAGATTTCTTTTTTTTTTTTCCTTTGCTTTAATCTTTTATGCTCAAGCAAATGAAATGTACTATATTTTTATGTGTGCTGGGTCTTTCTGCTGCCATAATTGTAATCCAGTGCCAGCTACATTTGTGACATTGGCAGGTTTTTTAAGGTCAGCAAAAAAGATTCAGGAATGAATCAGTAAATCCTGAGCACATAGAAAATTACAAATAAGTATTTCAAATGGAAAGTTTTTGTGTCCTACTCGTATCTCTTCATAGGTTTCTATTATTTGTAGTTGTGATAGTAACTTAGAGACTCTGTCAGTAGGTTTCTGCTGTCCTATCGAAGGGTAGCATAAACTAGTGTCAGAAGCCAAACACAATGATGTATCACTTACATTGTTCTGTGCAGCTGATCTAGAGATATCCTCCTGAATAACATGGACAATAAGTAGTCCTCTCCATTATGTACATCAGCCCAGTAGTCCTGAATATTCATGAGAAGCAGAAAACTCCTCCCACCAGCCGCTGATTGGCAGTTATCTATCCATGCTGTGTATAGGCAGTCAATCAGCAGCTGGAGGGCGGGAGGAGGGGTGTGGCAAGAATCCTATTCTCCTGCATATCAGGAGAACGGCTAAAAAAAATTATGTAAGTAATGCACTGATCTGTTCAGAATTTCTGTCACTAGGTTATGCTGCCCTCTTTTAAGGCAGAACAAACCTAGTGATAGATTCCCTTTAAAGAGCCCCTGTCATCGAAAATACCTTTTGACATGTCACCAGACAAGTCAAAAGTTTTTGATTTCGCCATGTGTCACTGCTGAGACCCGCTGTGATCAGTTGATATAGCCAGGGAGAGGATGCAGCAGCAGCGCAATCCTCTTCCCAGCCGTTTGCTCTGACCACCAAAGTAGTTTCATAGACTCCCAGTGACAGACAGAGTAGTATCGGAGATACAGCTGGGGAGTTAATGGCATGGCTGCTGCGGTCCCTCCTCAGCTGTGTCTCTTGACCTGCTGCGATCAATAACTTTTGACATGCTTGATGACATGTCAAAAGTTATTTTTGACGACAGGTACTCTTTAACATTGTTTGTGACCTTTTTTTTTTTTAGTGGCCTTGAATTTCCAGACCCCATGTGCAGAGATGGATGTCTATCAAGGCAGATTCCGTGACAATGGCTTCTGTGGCTATATTCTTAAGCCTTCGTTCCTCCGATACAATCAGTCTAAATTCAATCCAAAGTCCATTCAGGATGGAGAGTGGTGGACTCCGAAAAAGCTCAACATCATGGTAAAGTATTGACTTTTAAAAAATGTGTACAATCAGTGCTTATGGACCTTTCATATTTTTCTTAGCTGATACAAAGTATGTGTTACTAACATAGGAACTTAATGTGTTGTTAAGGTCATCTCTGGACAGCAGCTACCAAAAGTGAACAAGAAGAAGAGCTCAATAGTAGACCCCTTTGTGACTGTGGAGATATTGGGGGTGGCACGGGACAGAGAGAAGAAGCTCACAAAGGTGGTTGAGAACAATGGTAAGAAGGATCAATCCTTTACATCTAGGCTGTGTGCACACTTAATATTCTGTAATTTTTTTTAATTTAATGTTAACTGTCCAACAGCGTTTCTACAAAAACAAAAAAATTAGATCCAGTGGTAAATTTTTTTTGTCAGGTGACTTTTAGGTTAGTTATTATTACAGACATGAAATTAAGAAGCAGGGACTTCTTTTGAGCCATTTTAAGGGGTTATCCGGAACTTAAAATCTTTGTATATGTTGCTGCCATTTTTTAAAACAAAATAAACATCTTATCCTTACCTCCCCGCACTCCCCTGGTGTCCTTTTGCAGTGCCTCTGGGTTCACCACTGACCACAGCCGCTGCCACTACCGAGACAAACTCATCTCAGCAGTGACAGCCTGCTCAGCTAGTTGGTGGTCACTTTGTTGTTCCATCCCAGTCAGTGATTGGCTGAGCAGGCTGTCACTGCCGAGACAAATTCATCTGCAGATGTGGCAGTAACTGCAGTTAAGGAGGACCAGATGAAGCCGCAGGAGGACACCAGGGGAATGTTAAGAGGTAGTGATAAGATGTTTGTTTTTTATATATTCAAAAGGACGCTGGTTGACCTCAGGGAGATCAACCAAAACACCGCAGAGACACCATCACGTGTCTCAACGTCAGTGTATTCTAGAACATTGCCCCCTGGGAAATCGAATATGCAAAAGAACACTGCAGAGACACCATCACATGTCTCGACGTCAGTGAACTAGCCAGACCTTCCCTCCGGGAAGGAACAACCAAGCCAAAGCGTTCTCCAGTCAAGGAAACCACCTCAGCAAGGTATCCATCCACAGACAGCTGTTTCGGGGTTTTTGCCCCTCATCAGTGTGGAGTAGGTTTCTGGCTAGTGGGAGCAATGACTAGTATGTGCATGCAAAAGGACGCTGGTTGACCTCAGGGAGATCAACCAAAACACCGCAGAGACACCATCACGTGTCTCAACGTCAGTGTATTCTAGAACATTGCCCCCTGGGAAATCGAATATGCAAAAGAACACTGCAGAGACACCATCACATGTCTCGACGTCAGTGAACTAGCCAGACCTTCCCTCCGGGAAGGAACAACCAAGCCAAAGCGTTCTCCAGTCAAGGAAACCACCTCAGCAAGGTATCCATCCACAGACAGCTGTTTCGGGGTTTTTGCCCCTCATCAGTGTGGAGTAGGTTTCTGGCTAGTGGGAGCAATGACTAGTATGTGCATGCAAAAGGACGCTGGTTGACCTCAGGGAGATCAACCAAAACACCGCAGAGACACCATCACGTGTCTCAACGTCAGTGTATTCTAGAACATTGCCCCCTGGGAAATCGAATATGCAAAAGAACACTGCAGAGACACCATCACATGTCTCGACGTCAGTGAACTAGCCAGACCTTCCCTCCGGGAAGGAACAACCAAGCCAAAGCGTTCTCCAGTCAAGGAAACCACCTCAGCAAGGTATCCATCCACAGACAGCTGTTTCGGGGTTTTTGCCCCTCATCAGTGTGGAGGTTTCTGGCTAGTGGGAGCAATGACTAGTATGTGCATGCAAAAGGACGCTGGTTGACCTCAGGGAGATCAACCAAAACACCGCAGAGACACCATCACGTGTCTCAACGTCAGTGTATTCTAGAACATTGCCCCCTGGGAAATCGAATATGCAAAAGAACACTGCAGAGACACCATCACATGTCTCGACGTCAGTGAACTAGCCAGACCTTCCCTCCGGGAAGGAACAGCCAAGCCAAAGCGTTCTCCAGTCAAGGAAACCACCTCAGCAAGGTATCCATCCACAGACAGCTGTTTCGGGGTTTTTGCCCCTCATCAGTGTGGAGTAGGTTTCTGGCTAGTGGGAGCAATGACTAGTATGTGCATGCAAAAGGACGCTGGTTGACCTCAGGGAGATCAACCAAAACACCGCAGAGACACCATCACGTGTCTCAACGTCAGTGTATTCTAGAACATTGCCCCCTGGGAAATCGAATATGCAAAAGAACACTGCAGAGACACCATCACATGTCTCGACGTCAGTGAACTTTTCGATTTCCCAGGGGGCAATGTTCTAGAATACACTGACGTTGAGACACGTGATGGTGTCTCTGCGGTGTTTTGGTTGATCTCCCTGAGGTCAACCAGCGTCCTTTTGCATGCACATACTAGTCATTGCTCCCACTAGCCAGAAACCTACTCCACACTGATGAGGGGCAAAAACCCCGAAACAGCTGTCTGTGGATGGATACCTTGCTGAGGTGGTTTCCTTGACTGGAGAACGCTTTGGCTTGGTTGTTCCTTCCCGGAGGGAAGGTCTGGCTAGTTCACTGACGTCGAGACATGTGATGGTGTCTCTGCAGTGTTCTTTTGCATGTTTTTTATATATTGGCAGAAGCATATAAAAAGTTTTTAAGTGGCAGCTAACCCCTTTAACCCCTTAGCGACCCATGACGTATCTAATACGTCATGGCGCCGCGGGGGGTGTTCAGAGCGGGGTCCCGCCGGGACCCCGCTCTGAACGGCGCTGATCCCGGCTGACACGTGCAGCCGGGCAGTGCCTCTGTTAGCCGGCGCGGGTCCCGTTGCCGCGTCGGCTAATTAAGCACTTCAATGCAGCTGTCAAACCTGACAGCTGCATTGAAGGGCTTCAGACATCACATCCCTGGTGTCTAGTGGGTCGGATCTCCCCCCCACGATGCGATCACAGGGGGGAGATCCGTTCTTCTGGCCGTGCCGGGCCTCAGCGTCAGAATGACGCTGATCCCGGCTCGGCAATAGATTGCTATGGCCTGCAGCAGGCCATAGCAATCTATGACCGATCTAATGGATCTTTGCTGTGTATATACACAGCATTGATCTCTATGAGAGATCATTGCTGTGTATATACAAGCCCCCCAGGGGGGCTTCTAGTCCATGTAAAAAAAAAAGTAAAAAAGTGTTTTTATTAATAAAAAATCCCCTCCCCTAATAAAAGTCCAAATCACCCCCCTTTTCCCATTTTATAAATATAAATTAATAAATAAATAAATAGACATATTTAGTATCGCCGCGCGCGTAATCGCCCGAACTATTAATTAATCACATTCCTGATCTCGCACGGTAAACGGCGTAAGCGCAAAAAAATTCCAAAGTGCAAAATTGCGCATTTTTGGTCGCATCAAATCCAGAAAAAATGTAATAAAAAGCGATCAAAAAGTCGTATATGCGCAATCAAGGTACCGGTAGAAAGAACGCATCATGGCGCAAAAACTGACACCTCACACAGCCCCATAGACCAAAGGATAAAAGCGCTATAAGCCTGGGAATGGAGCGATTTTAAGTGACATATATTTGTTAACAATGGTTTGAATTTTTTACAGGCCATCCGATACAATATAAGTTATACATGTTATATATCATAGTAATCGTAACGACTTGAGGAACATGCATAACAAGTCAGTTTTACCATAGGGCGAACGGCGTAAATGCAAATCTCCCCGAAATCAAAACAAATTCGTTTTTTTTTTCAATTTTACAGCGCAAATGATTTTTTTCCGGTTTCACAACATATTTTATGGAAAAATTATGCCTGTAATTGCAAAGTACAATTCGTTTCGCAAAAAATAAGCACTCATATAAGTCTCTAGGTGAAAAAATGCAAGCGCTATGGACTTTTAAACATAAAATGGAAAAAGCAAAAGCGCAAAAACGAAAATTGGCTTGGACCTTAAGGGGTTAAAGGAACCAATCATCCCAATTTTGCTAAGTAAACACTTGCTGCAAGCAGGGCTGTCTTAACAGCATTATGGGCCCCTGGGCAGAGGTGCGAATTGGGCCCCCCCCCCAACCGCCGCCATCAAATCCCCCACATCTTTGCATATAGTGCCCCCCCATAGTAGTCAATTCCCCCATATAGTGCCCCCAATAGTAGCCAGTACCCCCCATAGTAGCCAGTGCCCCCCATAGTAGCCAGTGCCCCCCATAGTAGCCAGTACCCCTATAGTAGCCAGTGCCCCCCATAGTAGCCAGTACCCCTATAGTAGCCAGTGCCCCCCATAGTAGCCAGTGCCCCCCATAGTAGCCAGTGCCCCCCATAGTAGCCAGTGCCCCCCATAGTAGCCAGTGCCCCCCATAGTAGCCAGTACCCCTATAGTAGCCAGTGCCCCTAATAGTAGCCAGTACCCCCACAGTAGCCAGTGCCCCCCATAGTAGCCAGTACCCCCACAGTAGCCAATACCCCTATAGTAGCCAGTGCTCCCCATAGTAGCTAGTACCCCTATAGTAGTCAGTGCCCCCATAGTAGCCAGTGCCCCCCATAGTAGCCAGTGCCCCCCATAGTAGCCAGTGCCCCCATAGTAGCCAGTGCCCCCCATAGTAGCCAGTGCCCCCATAGTAGCCAGTGCCCCCATAGTAGCCAGTGCCCCCCATAGTAGCCAGTACCCTTATAGTAGCCAGTACCCTTATAGTAGCCAGTGCCCCCTATAGTAGCCAGTGCCCCCTATAGTAGCCAGTGCCCCCTATAGTAGCCAGTGCCCCCTATAGTAGCCAGTGCCCCCTATAGTAGCCAGTACCCCTATAGTAGCCAGTGCCCCCATAGTAGCCAGTGCTCCCCATAGTAGCCAGTACCCCTATAGTAGCCAGTGCTCCCCATAGTAGCCAGTGCCCCCCATAGTAGCCAGTGACCCCTATAGTAGCCGGTCCCCCCCCCCATAGTAGCCAGTGCCCCCCAAAACAACAAACCAGTTACTCACCTGTCCGGCGGCCCCAGCTGCTCCTCTCCCGGCAGCGCGCCACTCCCATCATCCTCCGGGCACTGGCAGCGGGGTACAGAGAGACTGCCTGTGCCGGAAGTGTCCTGCTGCATGACACATCCAGGACACAGGCAGCGTCTCTGTACCCCGCTGCCTGTGCCGGAGGATGACGGGAGTGCGCGCTGCCGGGAGAGGAGCTGCTGGGGCCGCCGGACGGGTGAGTTCCTGGACTGCCTGCCCCTTCTATCGCCGCTTGGCTGAGCCTATCAGAAGCCCAGGAAAGTGCTGCTCATTGCACTTTCCTGGGCTTCTGATCGGCTCAGCTGAGAAGCGATAGAAGGGGCGGGCTGGGCGGGCGGAGGGGGTGGCTCAGGGCCGCTCACTATGCATATGCTTAGTGAGCGGCAATACAGGGGGCGGGCGGGACGGCTTCCTTGCGGTGCTCAGCCCTGCTTGGAAGCCGTCTTCGCTTTATAGGACGCACTTAGTTTTATAAGTGCGTCTTATAAAGCAAAAAAATACAGGTGTGTCCCAGAGGGCAGGGGGCCCCCTAGGACGCAAGGGCCCCCGGGCAGCCGCCTACCCTGCCCAATGGG
The DNA here is from genome assembly GCF_027789765.1 of Dendropsophus ebraccatus. Classification (NCBI taxonomy): domain Eukaryota; kingdom Metazoa; phylum Chordata; class Amphibia; order Anura; family Hylidae; genus Dendropsophus; species Dendropsophus ebraccatus. The sequence continues at coordinate 180,476,706 of NC_091455.1, read as the reverse complement.
TAAGACGGCCCTGGCTGCAAGATCTTCTTACATATATCTAAACTGTTTCACATGCTGTGCTTCTGCCCCCCCCCCAAAAAAAAATACTTTAATCATTCTCACACCATATGCCATATTACCTGTTAAGTAAGCATTGGAACGGTGTTTGAAAAACAACTGCTCATGGCTGGGGGGAAATCTTCTGTAGTAACTCATCTCTGCCTGAGTTACCAATGAGGAGCTGGCCACTGCAGGCGTGATTACAGAAGGTTTCCGACCAGCTGTGACTAGTCGGGATTCAGACCCTGCCCTGATGACTACTTATGGGTAATCAGCATATGGAATGGTTAAGAAAATCTGAAAAAGCATACATTAAAAAAAAAACAAAAAACTTTTTAGCATGTTTTTGGGACTCTTACAACCTGCATAATCTGGGCAAAATTTTATAGATTGTAATTTTGCACACGCTCGCGGGCAGGGACCTCTTCGCCATGTACCAGTCTGCCATTTTCCTTCATGTAATGTGTTTTTGATCTTGTAATGTTCCTGTTTGTTACCCCTATCGCTTGTATAGCGCTCTGGAATTAAGGGCGTTTTTTAAATAAATAAATAAAAATAATAGAAGAAAAAAGATAAGTTTGAGACTCATTTTGCCTTACAGACCATAAAAATGCAGATTGTTTTTTCTGTGTAGCCTTTTTGTGCAGTATAAGCATTGTTTTTGTGAAAGATTTCTGTAATTCTTAAAATTGTTTTATTTATACTATCCAAGCAACTCATACTTTTTTTTTCTCAATTTCTTATTTCTGACCTGTTTTAGGCTTCAATCCCATGTGGAATGAACATTTTGAGTTTGAGATTGATGTGCCCGCTCTTGCCTTAGTAAGATTCTTGGTGGAGGATTACGACGCTTCTTCAAGGAATGACTTTGTAGGACAGTACACGCTTCCACTGACCAGTTTACAACTAGGTAAAAATATAAGCAACAGACATATATTTATTATGTGAATACATCCTGATTTTCTGATCGTGTACCAGCATGGCCACGATCATAAAACATGCGCCCCTGGCGTATGCCGCGGAAGAGTCAAAGTTTTTTATCTTTTCCATGCTTGCCTGAGTGGGGGGGAGGATGAACAGCAAGGCAGGGAGGAGGCGTGACCTCTTCCTGGCATTGAACTTAAAGGGGTACTCCTCAGGAAAAAGTTTTTGAATCAACTGGTGTCAGATTGTTGTACAGATTTATAAATGGCTTCTTTCTCAAGTCTTTCAGGCTGAAAGGGCTTGTGAGAGATGCTGACATCACACAGGAAGGGTCTAGATTCCAGAGACCAGTTCCAACCGTCAGAGGATGATGAGTTGTCTTGGGAGAGAGGGACAAGCTATGGAAAATACACATTTTGTAGTTCTATTTTGCATTTCAATGAAGCCAGTACTACTAGTGATGACACTTTATCAATGAGTTATTCAAATACAATTTTCTGAGTACCCCTTTCAAAGTGGTCCTTTAGTTTGATGTACAAGCTGGGATACCATAAGGTTTTCCAGTTATAACTAATTCCTGTTTGTATTCTCCTTTTGCTCCTCTTGTATTTTGCAGGCTATCGGCACATACACCTTTTGAATAAGAATGGAGATCCTTATCCCTCTGCCACGTTATTTGTGCACGTCATGCTCCAAGAAAGCAAAGGCTGATACAGGACTGAAATGTTTACAAGATTTTATATTTTTAATTCTATTTTAACAACTTTTAGCTGCCATTATTTTAGGTCAGAACTAGTTTTTTGTTAAAGGTTTACTACTCAGATTTTAGGAAAAGCTGTTCTACAACCCTAGCAAAAATGTTATGTATGTTTTTATATTTTTGCATTCATTTTTTCCCCACATATTTTAGATTTTTTTTTTTTTGCTAATCAGGTAGTGCTGTGGTTTCCCCTCTTTTGCACATGAACTTGAAAGGGAACACAATCTTGCACTTTCCTAAAAAAAAAAAAAAAAACATTCCCTGTTAATGAATTTTAAGTTAAATGGGCTCTGTCATTTAAAAAAAAAATGTTGATCTGTCTTAGATATATGTCAGAAGTTTGGATCGGTCCGAGTCTGAGTGTTCAGACCCCCACGTTCACAGAAACCAGCACGGAGAAGTGTTCACTAAGCACATTCTCTCCCCCTATTTGTCCTCATGGCAGGAGTCAGACTTCTATAGTAGGTCCATCGGCACTTCTTCTGTAGCTGGTTCTAGCAATTGGTGGGGGTCTGATCATCAAGACCACAACCGACCCATGTCAAAAGTATTTTTTTTTTCCCAAGTGACAGGTACACTTAAATAGAGGAGGTCCACTGTTCAGTAACCTTAACTCTTTCCCCTGATATAAAATTATTTCAAAACATCTTGAATCCCCTCATGTAGAATGTATATAAAATAAGATAAAACTGCTTTATTTGCATCCAAAAACATAGCTATCAATTCCTATGGACAATCACATTTCCCAAATACCCGTACATTACTTATGGTAGATTATATATGACTTAGGATAGGATTCCAAAGACAATACTAATAGCTCAGGTAAAAGTCTTGAAAATCAGAATCAATCACCCGAGCGCCATAGTATAACACTACTGCATGTGTCATTTTACTTGATAATTTATTATATACAAATCTGACCTCCCATGACACAGGGCACGTCATACCAATGCTGATCTAAAAGGTAATCCCTTCTTCTGCCATCAAAAATGAAACACAATCCTGCTCACACTTACATACTGTATATAGAAAAACATAAAAGTGATGTGTGATGAAAGATGGACTCCTTGGAGAAGCAATGGCAAATCTTCCTTCTCTAGTTCAGTGCTGGCATCTACAGCAGGGACTGGCGCCCCCACAATATGGAAGATCAGACTTCTCTCCATTCATATAGTTTGTCTTGAAATTACTATTCCGACAGATTTACCTTATTACCACCTGAAACGCTTGACACTACAGTCACTCTTCTCATAATTCCAATGGTTGTGGGTTTGTAGATCCCCTGCAATACTTTTTATATATATATTTTTTTTATTCTTTTTTTAAGAAATGCCAAAATGGTGGCTATGTGTCTACATAGGGTATAGACCCCAGTAACGTGTTAATCTAGGGTCCCCTGCTCCTGGTAAAGTTACTTAGAATTCCCTTTATGATGTATGTGACAAAGTAAACTTACTTCTTCTGGTATTGACACATACCTGGCTGTCTATAGCATGCACTACATACTGTGATTTATTATTATTACTGTTCTTTAGTAATGCAATGTTTATGATACACTTTCTACACTGAATGTTGTGCCATTATATCCTCTGCCCCATCTATAGTGCATCTTTCATTGGCTATGGCAAGTAGTAGCTGCACAGATATACCAGCAATATTACCTGAGCTTGTTTGCCATCTATGATGCCAGGGTTCAGCTGCTGCACAGTCTTGGCAGGGTTAGCCAATGCTGAGCACATTTGGACATATTGCATTTGCTTTATTTTGCTACTGTTATATAGTAAAAGGGAACCAGTGCCTTACTGCCCCTGAATAGGCTCCAGTACTTTACGGTTGTGTTCTTGTAGTCTCCAGATGTGTTGTTGGTGATATATATATATATATATATATATATATATATATATATATATATATATATATATATATATATATATACTTTTCTCCTTCTTGTGTCATATGCTAATGAGTTATATAAAGACAAATAGGTGTGGATGCTGCTGTTAGATGTTTGGATATCCTCTCCCTAATTCCACCCAGCCAGGCTTCAATGACATCCCTAAGCAATGGTAACTTAATCACAAATCTATCCTTTGGGATATAAATGAAGCCTGGGCATGATTAGGATGAAGGCTAACTGGCTGGCTCCACCTCCTTGACTCTATACAGCTCACTAGCCTATGATGCAATCATAGAATGAAGTTGAGTTTTATCTAAAATAGACAACTCTGAACACTCTTGGAAACTATTGGCCTGGTACTGGTGCCAGATTGGGGGCAAAAATGTGCTGCAAGTTGTTAGACTTTTTAGGCTAGGTTCACACTAGCTTAATATGGCTGTATTTTTACAGCTGCAAGTCTTGGCCTGACAGTGGGTCTTATGATCTGAACTGACAGCTGTCAGGATTTGTGGCTGTTATATGGTTATAAAAAAACAGCCGTAATATAGGGGTTATCTGGGATTATGAAAGAAAGTAATTGGGTTTTTTTTCTAAAGAGCACCTCCCTTGTCCTCAGGTTGTGTCTGGTATTACAATTCAGCTCCATTCACTTCAATGGACTAAGCTGCAAAACCGCACCCAAACTGAGGTCAAGAGTGGCGCTGTTTTTGTAAGCCTGGATAACCCCTTTTAAGCTACTGTGAACCCAGCCCTAAGACTAACCATAGACACAACTGCTACCTGAAAGTTAACACCTGAGAATATCTTTTATCTAAAAGCTGTCCTGTATATAGCATATACTCTGTATGGCCTAATCTCAGAACAATAATCTAGAACGTGCCTTTTATAAATTATTTTTACATCAACACATTGCTCTGTATAGTTTCTTGTATTGGCCTGTTTTATATGCCAGACAATGTGCAATCTTTTATGTTAATATTGTTATGTCTTTTATGGTCATTTACTCTTTAAATCAGATTTTTAGAGCTGGATTTGCCTCTGTGTCCCATACGTTTAGTTACTTCTAGCATGTGTTACTTCTATCTATGCAATGTAAAAAATGTTGGCCTTAAATTTATGGGACATGTTTTGCAAATAAAAAGTTATTCAGCCTCTTTCCTCGGTTTGGGTGTACGTTTTTGTTTTACCAGTAGATGGCGATATTTGAGCACATTGTTAAATACTACAGTCGATCACAGCCATTGCTGCATTTTGTTTAGTTTTTTATTATAAAATATGGTGTCATCAGGGATATTTGTGGAAATTAACTGCTACAATCTAATATGATCTTGTAAGAATTATTATGTATATATAAATACCTAGAATATATATATTTATATTTTACACACCACCCTCTTACTAGGTCTAAATGCCAGGTTAGGTCACTAAATGAAATACAAGAGCTAGTGTAAAATAAATCATATATAGTGAGTGACGAATTTTGCTTTTATAGTTGTTATAGGAAGTTGCACAAAAATATAAAGGAAGCAGAAAGAAATAATAATTACAAAAATCCAGTACAATGTGAACAATAATGAATAAACATTACAATAAACGAGGCTACAATATTACATAATAATTACAATAACACAATACTATATACACTGTAAACAATCACAAACATTACAATAGCCAAAACTAAAATAATAAATTTCTAATAATATGAATTACAACCATAGTTACTACTATGAGCTCTTCAACACACACAGGTCTCCATTACATTAGCCATGTTCCTATAGGTCTCCTCAACAAGTCTTGACTCTCTCAGTCTCCATCTTCTCTGTCCTCTCCCCCAATGAGCCATGTTTGGTGCTTTTTATAACCATTATGCCCCTTTTTGTTCTCCCAATTCTCAGAAACGTCCCACCACTACTTTGTTGGCCAAGAACCTTTTGATCATCGCAGGGACAAATTTTCATTTGGTATCACATGGTTATTTCACCACTGTAAATACTCTACTTGTGAAACAAAGTGATCTTTTGATGCGAGAATCTGGGCAAACAATGGGTATTTAGTAGAGATAAGCGAACCAGGTTCGAGTCCAGCCGACCCCGAACGTTCGGCATTTGATTAGCGGGGGCTGCTGAACTTGGAAAAAGCTCTAAGGTTGTCTGGAAAACATGGATATAGTCATTGGCTGTATCCATGTTTTCCACATAGCCTTAGGGCTTTATCCAACTTCAGCAGCCACCGCTAATCAAATGCCGAACGTTCTGGTTCGGATGGACTCGAGCATGCTCCAGGTTCTCTCATCTCTAGTATTTAGCAAGCTTGGAATCTAGGCATGAAAATCACAAGATCCTCCATCTTTTATTCCCTTTATGGCATACTACAAGATACTAATATGAGGTCCATTTCTTACAAGTTCCTTGAGTGTTGTGCCTATGCAGGTATATGCAGGGAAGTAGCGATAAGCAGAATCTATCAAGGATTAGATCAACCTCTGTAATGTATTTCTGTAGTTACAGCAGCATATTGCCCCGTGTACCACCGCGCAGGTCCTCTGGTCCACACGGGTCCCTGCGCTAACTCCACACCGTGTCGGTCAGCGGCCGCCACCCCCGCAAAGCGTGCACGTGCAGGGAATGGAGGCCATAGAATGGCCCTGCAACCCCAATGTCGCACGACCAGACCCAAAAAGCCCCACCAAAACCCCGCCAGCACCACCGGCGGGGAAGGCTGCCCCCAAATGATACAAGTATGGATATGGTATTACACTTACCATTGCTGCTCTCACAGAATGGGGAAGACATAAGGTCCGGACATGTGAGCACAGGCATATCCTGCAAATTTTGGTCATGTGGGTCTTATAAAGGAGTGCTAGCTGTTCAGAGAGGGAGAACTGTAAAACACGAACTGGAGAGAATGGAACGGCTGCACATCCCATCTATGGCTGCTACATGTTAGTACCTTATGTCTGCCCCACTCTGTGAGAGCAGCAGTGGTAAGTGTAATACCATATTCATACTTGTGTCGTTTGGGGGCAGCCTTCTCCGCCGGTGGTGCTGGCCGGGTTCTAGTGGGGCTTTTTGGGTCTGGTCCTGTGACATTGGGGTTGCAGGGCCGTTCCATGGCCTCCCTTCCCTGCACGTGCACGCTTTGCGGGGATGGCGGTCGCTGACCGACACGGTGTGGAGTTAGCGTAGGGACCCGTGTGAACCAGAGGACCTGCACATGGTACACGGGGCTATTATGGCTTGATCAAATCATATACAGACACTCTGGTGTTGATTTTTAATATAGGCCTAGCGGCAATAGTATCAGCCATAGATGGGATGTGCAGCCGTTCCTTCCTCTCCAGTTTGTGGCTCAGATACATTAGCTATCATCTCCATATGGTCTTCAATATTCTTTAGGTAGATGGAACAGTACGTGTCAAAGAAACATGTCAATGTCAGGGCCAAGATTTCCAGCAAAACCTTGCCCAACGCCTCTGCTGGTGTGCGTTCTTTCTATATTATGTCATGGTGCCATCTCTTCTTCAGGCATACATGTTCCAACCCATGATGTATCCCCAATTGTATTCTGTTAGACCAGATCCCCTTCACCATTGTTTTATAGTCCAGTTAAGATGCTCTAATGTCCATTGGAGGAGCTTTTTTGTGATAGTGGCCATACTGACCAATGTCTGACGGGTCTGTGGTTACTCACCCCCTTACACCACAAGCTGATGGCAGATGACATCCTGACTCCTCTTCTGCTTCTTGAAAGAGAAGGGTACAGACTGATTAAAACAGATATTTTATCATAAGACAAGATGCAATGTCTTCTGGCTGGAGGGGGTAATGTCTCCTGGTGGGTAATAGTAGCAAATATAGGGGTATAAAAGACCCAAACATGTAGGGAGGGGGCTGGATGTCTGTGAGGAGTTGGAGAAAGTGTAATGCTGGGTTTACACGGAGCGATAATTCGCCCAATCGAGCGATTAACGATTTTGAAGCAACAATTTGGTTTTTATAACGATCAGCGTTTAGACGGAGAAAAATTGTTATTGCGATCGTTTTTAAGATCGCTTAAGCCCATCTTTTACATAGGGAAAATCTTTGAAAGACTGTTTATACGAAGCGATCTGCGAATTTTTAGCGAACGACGAACAATGATTTAAGAACATGTTAAAAGATCAAAATGAACGATTTTTTGCTCATCGCTCGATCGTTTGCTGTGTTTACACGGAACGATTATCGCTCAATGTGATCGTTATTGCGAAAATTCGCCCAATAATCGTTCCGTGTAAACCCAGCATAATGCTGGGTTTACACGGAACGATTATCGGGCGAATTTTTTGCAAACGACGAACGACGATTTAAGAACATGTTAAGGGATGAAAATGAACGATTTCTCTCTCGTCGTTCAATCGTTTGCTGCGTTTACACGTACGATCATCGTTTGAATTTGATCATTATCGTGCAAATTTGCACGATAATCATTCCGTGTAAACGTAGCATAAGAGTTAACCCTGAGGTGTACAGAAGACAATGATAGGGGGAGTGTAACTAAATGTGATGTCTCCAGGAGCTGTCGTTAGTCTTAATTAACCGCAGAATAAACTTCATGATCAAACAAAGCAGAAGCTAAAACCAACAAACGTTTTGGGTCATCACAACCCGGAGTCATCTGACCTTCAACGACAACAGAAAAGAAAGATTCTGAGAGAGTGACACATACCAACTTAGCAGCACACTACAGAATGGGTGATTTATCTGGATCACTGATATAGTCCACCTGGTAAGGTGCAATGTAAAATATTTATGATTGTACCTGCATGATAGTTGTAATCTATCAAGATCAGAGACCCGAGACCCGTTCTTCTCCAATCCTTTAGGACTACATCATTTACAGTTAAACTGCAAAGTATGAATATGTGAAATAGACATCATCACGGCGCAAGACAGGTAGGAACATCGGTACCATCTAACCATCTATATATCACATAGAGCTGTGTACCTTGTAATCGTAACAGCTGATTATATATACCTGGGGCAATCACCGGTCTTTTCATTATAACCACCTTGATATACTTGAATTTATTTGCTTCACGCCATATCATCATTAGAAGATACTACATTCCCTCAGTTACTATAGCGCTATAGATCGTCTTGGTATTTTGTTTTAAACTATATTATATTATAAAATAATCCAGAGTTTTCATTCTCACCACTAGGGGCTAAAACTAAGCTGAGATTTCCTGTTGTGTCTGGTGATAAGAGTAGGCTGCTGTAAAGTGATCTCTACAGCATTACAGCAACATGTGACACCAGTAGGTAGAGGAGACAAAAGCAGCTTCCAGTGGAATGACCTTCTCAAAGGTCACAGAGCATGCTCAGTAATGTTTCATATTCATCTTGAGGGGACAAAGTCTGTCAATTGTCGTCTATGTCCATGAAGCTTACTGTTAAGCATGTCACTAAAGGGCCCTATTACCCCAAACTATTATTGTCTGTACTTGGCCTATTACCAGACAATAATCAGTTGGTGTAATAGGTCATATTAAACGGCAACCATCAGCCAACATGCGCTATGTCAGCCATTCATTGTCTTTCAACATGTTCAATAAAAACGATGACGACAGCCTGGCACTCCCTGCAATAAGAACGGTAGCAGCAGAACACCACTTTCCTCCTCCTCTATGGGCCACCCCAATCTGAGAATCATCCGCACACCCCTTCCTGCTACCCTTCACGCTCCTCCCAGCTTGCTGTCTGTGCATGTAATAGCACAGGCAGCTAGCAGGGAACAATAGAAGCGAGTGCTGATCTGACAGGTCGGCACTCACTTCCTTTTCTTAATTATGCAGTGTAATATGACTCTTAGTGTTGTTAAAAACAGCTCAGGCAAGATCTGGCAGCCCCGAAAACTATCAATGTTGATTTTCATTTTTCTGCTTTTTCTGTTCTATTTGTGTTGTGTTATTTTAAAAAAAAACACTCTCCTTTTTTATGGTGGCCTGTTCACTCACCTTGGCTGATCCTTGTCTATTGGCACTGTACTTCCTCTCATTTCGGAGGCTGTTTTGGTCATGTTGAGCAATGCCTTGACTGTGATTCCCGGCAGGGGATTGCTGCAGTTCTTCTCAGCAGGGCCGTTTCTGCCATAAAGTCAAAGAGTATATTGCTCAGGTGGCAGATTTGTAGGGGCAGCATGTTTTATGGAGTGGCCATAAATTATACTGTCTGCTGCACACCGCTGACTTCATTGACCCCATAACCAGCAGATGATAGTTGAACACAAACATATAATGCAAGGAAGTCAGGACTGCAAACACTCTGCAGGTATTGTTATATGCTTCAGACATTACGACACTACAAGTGATCACCACCCCTTTATATGGAGCATAAGGTGTAATGGACGTATGACCATGAATAAGATCACCATGAGTAGTCACAATGCATTGGCTCTTGTATATGTCAGATGCTTTTATTCTCATGGCAATAAACATTGAAGAATTAGTAACACACTTGTGGAATTGCAAACTTTGAAATGTTTTGTGTCTTGTCTTCACCAAGGATGGAAGACAGTGCTTGACCAGGGTGATGTATGGCAGAGCTGGAGTGTGTATGCATTTATTATTATAAACTGTAGGTTTTTTGATGGGGCGGTGTGGGCACTGTGGGTGGTGGGCACCATTTCAGGTTTCGCCTCAGGCAGCAGAAAACATAGAATTAGCCCCACTTCTCAGGTTATAACTAGAGATGAGCGAACCTGCCGAGGTTCGGGTTCGGGTATGCTTCTGACTGCCACTGTCTGCCCGCTCTGTGGAGCCTATGGCTATGGCTGTATCCCAGTTTTCCAGGCGGTCCTTCGGCTGTATCCACCCTCTCCACGGAGTGGGCAGACAGCGGCAGTCAGAAGCCGAGAGTTCAGGTTCATACGAACCCGAACCTCGGCAGGTTCGCTCATCTCTAGTTATAACCTCAAGAGCGCTGCCCCTTTTTCTTTTCACTTTCCCCTCTCTTTGAAACAGTTTAAATCTTTGTGCTACTGTACTGACTTGCTGTGTCAGTACTGGAGCGCAAGGATTTAAACTGATTCAGAGCTGTCGGCATCATCATTCATTCCGCATTCCAGTCGGTAGTACATCTTCCGTGCACCAACCATAATCACAGAACAAGTAAAAGACGTCTTAGTAATTATTATGACTTCCACCCATTAAAATCAACACAAAATTTTTTCTTTGTGTACTTTAATTTTTCATTCATTTACAGGATGGATTCCTTGTAGAGTGATTTGCCCCCTCTGTGCGGATCTATAAGATAAATGGATCTTTGAAAATTAAAACTTTATAATATGTTATATTTAATATAATATAGGGTGTGTCATTTAATGAATTAAAGGTGGAGAGTCATGTATATGGCTAATAGCAATGTTTATACAATATCAGTAGGGATAATACTCATTGTTTACTCTAATTCTCATAACAAAAGGTCTCTGAGGCTCCCAGGTATCTCTTACAGATGCTAACAAGGAGAGAACAATATGTCTCCTCCCCACTATAGTGTGCAAATGAGGCAGGCTCAGGGTGTGGTATCCTATCCTATCCTATGTATATAGAGATGGTATTCTATACTTATGTATATTGTGGGGGAAGAGCGCAGACTGGTTAATGCAGATTGTTGTCTGGAAGTGGGCAGAGTCTCCAAGTGGGGGAAGAGCAGAGAAAGGAGTATAAAAGATGCAAACATAACTTACCTGAGGAGAGAGCTGGAGGCCTGAGAGTACTGGGAGAAGAGAAGCTTACTTGGAGGTCTATTGGAAACACATGAGATAGAGACCTAAAGTGTGTGAAGAGTCCTCGGTTTGGTAAGTGATTAGGCTGTAAAATAGATATTGTAATGTTTGTTAATACAATTTTACACACACACACACACGTGTATATATATATATATATATATATATATATATATATATATATATATATATATATACTCTTATTTCATTTACTGCGCCTACTGTACCTAACCCAATAAAAGGGGGAATACATCTTTGTTGAATTCCACACCCCAGCTGATAGAAACTTTTGATGTCTCTAGTTGTTTTTTCTAATAAGTGACTGTGCCCATTTGAACATTTTGCTTTTCCTTGATCACTTATACCTGATGGGGTCATCCGTTCACTACCAAATCACATAGCAGCCAATAACAGATATAACCTCACCGCTTTGGACTGTGCAACTATTTCTATCAGCACCAGATCTTGATTTCTCAATTACCAGGACCAGAAACACGTATCCAGTGTTTTTCTCCAAATGTAATACTTTTAATATTTATTTCCCACAGGAACAATTATTAACAACCTACAAGATCTACCGCCAGTTGTGACAATCATGAGACCAACCATTGTCGGTCAGCAAAGGAAAGAATTTTTCCAAAAGCTCAGACTGCTTGTGGAGGCCCATCCTTACAGGAGAGAGAATAGACGGTATGTGTACAGAAAGAGAGGGGAAAGACCACTTCATTCGGAACACCTACACTTGATCATATAGTGTATCTCAAACTTGTATTGATTATAATATATGAGGTCTGTATAGTTGCCTCATCGCTAATGTACAATGACAATTCATATTATTAGTTATAGTTTTATTTTATTTTATTTTTCATTTTAAAATCTATTTGCTTTTGTCATTTAAATTTTTAGCTTCCTTTGATATTTCTGTTTCTTTTTCTTTTTTATCAGCTTGCTTTTTACCTTCTTTTTTGTATCAGTTTACTTTTCACTTTCTTTCTCTTTATATCAGTTTCCGTCTGACTTTTTTCCCTGTTAGTATCAGCTTCCTTTTAACTAAAAGAACAGACTTACAAATCTTGATTTCTCAATAACCAGAATTGGGAAGGTAGAATAATACTCCTTATCCTTTGTGTATGTTGCTCCATAGGTAATCATTTTATTGTGTTTCCTATAGGCATTGTCAACAACCCACAAGAACTACAGACAGTTATGAGAACCATGAAACCAACCATTTCCAGCCGGCAAAGGAAGAGACCATTTGTACAGAACAATCCTTACAGAATGAAGAAGTGGAAATAGTAACATTACCGAAGGAAGGAGAGAAAATGGTATCCTCATCAAAGGAAGGCGACAAGAGGGTATCCTCATCAAAGGAAGGAGAGAAGAGGGTATCTTTACCGAAGGAAGAAGAGGAGAGTGTATAACGTATTAATAAAGAAGTTATATATGGCTCTGCAATCATCAGGCAATGTTATGAATGGACATCTAAAACTTCTCACCATTATTTATGCCCTTATGGACAACAGTGATTTCAGTGATATTGTGGTTACCCCAACAGGACAGATCCCTGCTGACACATCAAACAGATTTAGGAGAATCCTACTGGACTTATAAGTTAGCGTGTCCACAGCTGAGAGAGATGACATGACTGAGATGTCTCTATGTTCTCTGCCCTTTACATCCACATTCTAATTTATCGTTATAATATTAGATTTTTTTTTAATCTACAGCCTTGATTGCTTATTATATTGTGTATATGACCTATATAGCTATTGTAGAGTAAACTTTACACTGACTAAAATACTGTTTGATAAATTTGTGATGACTTTTCCATTCTGAGATATATATACTTAGATAAACTGTTGATATATATTTTTTTTTCTTATTTAAGACTTGTATTGCAGCCAGCTCCATATTATTTTCCTGGTCATCCATTGTTGCTAGCTGTTTTATATTTTTTATTATATCAATTTATATTACTTACTATGTATTTATTTAAACCATTATGAATAAGATCTCTTTCTATCATTTTCTTACATTAGCCTCCTTACCACCTTCCTTTGGTATTACTTTTTGTTACAGCTGCCTTTTTACTTTTATTACCAATAAACAATTCACCTTTACCATTTTGTCTATGCATCTCTATCCTTTAGCACTAGAGGTGTCCCACAAATCTTGATTTATCAAAATTGTGGGGTGATACATCTAACATGTATATGTATATTTATATTTACTACATGCATTAGCATTAACCAACAAGAGCTTCAACTTCACTAAAGTGTGACTTTAATCTCAGAAAACAATTGACGTGTCATAAAGACAGGTCAAAAGTTTTAATAGGTCCGGGTCACGGCCTTAACCCCTAGACGACCCTGGACGTAGGGTTACGTCATGGAAGTCTGTCCCCTGACGACCCATGACGTAACCTTACGTCATGGGTGTTATTCCCGCTATGAAGCGCGCTCCGGAGCGGAGCGCGCTTCATAGGAGGTGGGGGCCGGCTGCAGTGAGCAGCCGGGACCGCACCGGTAATGACACGCTGCAGCGATCGCGCTGCCGTGTGTCATTAACCCCTTAAACGCCGCGATCGCGGCGCGACCGCAGCGTTTAAGTGTAAGTGACAGGGGGAGTCCCCTGTCACTTACCGATCGGGACCCCCGCAGTGTGACTGCGGGGGTCCCGATCGGTAAAACGGACTGCTGGAGGTCTCTTACCTGTCTCCATGCGGTCCGATCGGCGATCTGCTACACTGAGCCTGCACAGGCAGGCTCAATGAGCAGAGCGCCGATAACACTGATCAATGCTATGCCTATGGCATAGCATTCATCAGTGTAAAAATCAAACTAGTGAATGTAAAAGTCCCCCAAAGGGACTTCAAAAGTGTAAAAAAAAAAAAGTTCAAAACACTAACACACTACCCCAAAACCCCTCCCCCAATAAAAGTCTAAATCACCCCCCTTTCCCATTATATAAATAAAACATATAAAAATGAATAAATAGATAAACATATAATATACCGTAGCGTGCGTAATTGTCCGATCTATTAAAATATAACAAGCGTCATTGCGACCGGTAAACGGCGTACACGAAAAGAGGGGAAAAAGTGCGCAGATTACCGATTTTATGTTACATTATATATTAAAAAAAATCAATAAAAAGTGATCAAAACGTCCGATCTTCACAAATATGGTATTAATAAAAACTAGAGATCATGGCGGAAAAAATGACACCCCATACAGCCCCATAGGTAAAAAAATAAAACCGTTATAAGCGTCACAATAGGCCCATTTTATTAATATTTAATTGGCAAAAAAACGGATTTCATAAAAAAATACATATATAACATTAGAGAATCTGTGTAACCTGCATATGGTTGTGTTCGGGCTGACCTATAGAATAATAGTATCATGTCGCTGTTACCATATAGTGCATTACGTAGACACAGGAACCCCCCAAACGTTACCATATTGCATTCTTTTTTGCGATTTCACCTATATATATCTTCATAAATAATATATTTGGGATTCCATCATACATGTTATGGTAAAATGAATGACGCCATTACACAGTACAACTATTCCTGTAAAAAACAAGCACTTACATGGCCTGTAGATAGAAAACTGAGAGTGCTAGAGCTCTTAGAAGGGGAGGAGGGAAAAACGAAAGCACTAAGATCAAAATTTGCGCGGTCCACTGGGTCATTTTGGGCCTGGTCCTCAAAGGGTTAAAGGGAATCTGTCAGCTGCAATTCACGTTCCAAACTGCTGATACTGTTAGATAACTGTTAGGTCAAGGAGACACATGGTACCTTTCATATGTCTGTCTGTGCTCCCAGAATGTAAAAAAATGTTTTTATTCTTTAGAATGAAGAGTCAAAGAGGTTTTCCTGAGCTCCGGAAGTGCAGTAAACTGCAACATCTCCTTACTCCCCCCTCCCATACCTGACCCTGCTTGAGATTCAGCTTCCAGGTGTCAATCAAGCAGGGAATGGGTGAGAGAAGAGGCAATAAAGCGTACAGGTTCTTTAGGTTCTTGGAAAAGCCCCTTTGACTCCTTGTATCAGAGAGTTAAAGTATTTTCTACATCCTGGAAGCTCAGACAGATATATGAAAGGTACCATGTGTCGCCTTTACCTAATAGCTATGTAATAGTATCAGCAGTTTGGAAAGTGAATAACAGTTGACAGATTTCCTTTAAAACCCAAACAATTGCTTGATTGAGTGGTCATGTGAGAAACGGTACTCAGCTAAGAACCCCCGTTTCTATAACCTCTACAGCTTTCTTTATGCCTTTTCTCTATACTGCCAATATGATTCCGCCAAAAAAAGTACAATTTCTGTGCTCTCCTCTCTTTCTCCAGTGAGCTGTCCCTTAGGATTTCTGTTCCTCTGCCCTGTCACTTTGTATGCAGAAAATAAACTAAGGATATAAAAAACTGCAAAGATATCTGTAGACTAGTGAGCAATATATTTCTAAATTCTATATTATGCTTACATAATAATATAATATTGAGGTGCTGAGACATAAGAAAATAGTTACACCTAGCAATAGGCTTAAGGTAAAATACCCTTATTTTGGGCTAAATTATTGATATTTCCTGAAACCACTGGTAACTTGTGATATCTCACACTCAGTATTAGTTGAATATGAATGTGTTTCCATCTCTCCTCAAACCTGGATATAGTGACATCTCCAAAAGCTTCATAATATGTTATATTTGATATAACATAGGGTATGCCACTTAATAAATTAAAGGTGGAGAGTCATGGATATGGCTAAAAGCAATGTACATACAGTATCAGTAGGGACAATACTCATTGTTTACTCTAATTCTCATAACAAAAGGTCTCTGAGGCTCCCAGATATCTCTTACAGATGCTAACAAGGAGGCAGCAATATGTCTCCTCCCCACTATAGTGTGCAAATGAGGTAGGCTCAGGGTGTGGTATCATATGCTAACTGGATATAGAGATGGCATTCTTATTCTGATGTATATTGCAGGGGAAGAGCACAGATTGGTTAATACAGATTGTTGGCTGGAAGTGGGCAGAGTCTCCAAGTGGGGGAAGAGCAGAGAAAGGAGTATAAAAGACCCGAACATAACTTACCTAAGGAGAGAGCTGGAGGCCTGAGAGAACTGGGAGAAAGTCTAAGAGAAGCTTACCTGGAGGTCTATTGGACACACATGAGATAGAGACCTAAAGTGTGTGAAGAGTCCTCGGTTTGGTAAGATAGAGAGATTTTGTTAATTATTAAGAACTGTGGAGGTAATTTTGCACATGTATACTATATATATGCATATATTAATACTGTTATTTCATTTACTGTGCCTAACCTTAGTATCTAACTCAATAAGAAGGGGAGTACATTTTTGTTCACTTCCACACATAGTAACTTTTGATAGGTCTCTTGTTTTTATTTTAGTTTTTTTAAGTGACTGTGCCTGTTTGAACATTTTGCTTTTCCTTGATCACTTATACCTGGTGGGGTCATCCGTTCACTACCAAATCACATAGCAACCAATAACAGATATAACCTCACCGCTTTGGTCTGTGCAGCTATTTCTATCAGCACCAGATCTTGACTTCTCAATTACCAGAACCAGAAAGGAGTAATAACACTTATCCTGTATTTTTCTCCAAATATAATACTTTTAATATTTATTTCCCACAGGAACAATTATTAACAACCTACAAGATCTACCTGCAGTTGTGACAATCATGAGACCAACCATTGCCGGTCAGCAAAGGAAAGAATTTTTCCAAAAGCTCAGACTGCTTGTGGAGGCCCATCCTTACAGGAGAGAGAATAGACGGTATGTGTACAGAAAGAGAGGGGAAAGACCACTTCATTCGGAACACCTACACTTGATCATATAGTGTATTTCAAACTTGTATTGATTACAATATATGAGGTCTGTATAGTTGCCTCATCGCTAATGTACAATGACAATTCATATTATTAGTTATAGTTTTATTTTATTTTATTTTTCATTTTAAAATCTATTTGCTTTTGTCATTTAAATTTTTAGCTTCCTTTGATATTTCTGTTTCTTTTTCTTTTTTATCAGCTTGCTTTTTACCTTCTTTTTTGTATCAGTTTACTTTTCACTTTCTTTCTCTTTATATCAGTTTCCGTCTGACTTTTTTCCCTGTTAGTATCAGCTTCCATTTAACTAAAAGAACAGACTTACAAATCTTGATTTCTCAATAACCAGAATTGGGAAGGTAGAATAATACTCCTTATCCTTTGTGTATGTTGCTCCATAGGTAATCATTTTATTGTGTGTTTCCTATAGGCATTGTCAACAACCCACAAGAACTACAGACAGTTATGAGAACCATGAAACCAACCATTTCCAGCCGGCAAAGGAAGAGACCATTTGTACAGAACAATCCTTACAGAATGAAGAAGTGGAAATAGTAACATTACCGAAGGAAGGAGAGAAAATGGTATCCTCATCAAAGGAAGGCGACAAGAGGGTATCCTCATCAAAGGAAGGAGAGAAGAGGGTATCTTTACCGAAGGAAGAAGAGGAGAGTGTATAACGTATTAATAAAGAAGTTATATATGGCTCTGCAATCATCAGGCAATGTTATGAATGGACATCTAAAACTTCTCACCATTATTTATGCCCTTATGGACAACAGTGATTTCAGTGATATTGTGGTTACCCCAACAGGACAGATCCCTGCTGACACATCAAACAGATTTAGGAGAATCCTACTGGACTTATAAGTTAGCGTGTCCACAGCTGAGAGAGATGACATGACTGAGATGTCTCTATGTTCTCTGTCCTTTACATCCACATTCTAATTTATCATTATAATATTAGATTTTTTTTTAATCTACAGCCTTGATTGCTTGTTATATTGTGTATATGACCTATATAGCTATTGTAGAGTAAACTTTACACTGACTAAAATATTGTTTGATAAATTTGTGATGACTTTTCCATTCTGAGATATATATACTTAGATAAACTGTTTATATATATATTTTTTTTTCTTATTTAAGACTTGTATTGCTGCCAGCTACATATTATTTTCCTGGTCATCCATTGCTGCTAGCTGTTTTATATTTTTTATTATATAAATTTGTATTACTTACTATGTATTTATTTAAACCATTATGAATAAGATCTCTTTCTATCATTTTCTTACATTAGCCTCCTTACCACCTTCCTTTGGTATTACTTTTTGTTACAGCTGCCTTTTTACTTTTATTACCAATAAACAATTCACCTTTACCATTTTGTCTATGCATCTCTATCCTTTAGCACTAGAAGTGTCCCACAAATCTTGATTTATCAAAATTGTGGGGTGATACATCTAACATGTATATGTATATTTATATTTACTACATGCATTAGCATTAACCAACAAGAGCTTCAACTTCACTAAAGTGTGACTTTAATCTCAGAAAACATTTGACGTGTCATAAAGACAGGTCAAAAGTTTTAATAGGTCCGGGTCACGGCCTTAAAGGGAATCTGTCAGCTGCAATTCACGTTCCAAACTGCTGATACTGTTAGATAACTGTTAGGTCAAGGAGACACATGGTACCTTTCATATGTCTGTCTGTGCTCTCAGAATGTAAAAAATTTTTTTTATTCTTTAGAATGAAGAGTCAAAGAGGTTTTCCTGAGCTCCTGAAGTGCAGTAAACTGCAACATCTCCTTACTCCCCCCTCCCATACCTGACCCTGCTTGAGATTCAGCTTCCAGGTGTCAATCAAGCAGGGAATGGGTGAGAGAAGAGGCAATAAAGCGTACAGGTTCTTTAGGTTCTTGGAAAAGCCCCTTTGACTCCTTGTATCAGAGAGTTAAAGCATTTTCTACATCCTGGAATCTCAGACAGATATATGAAAGGTACCATGTGTCGCCTTTACCTAACAGCTATGTAATAGTATCAGCAGTTTGGAAAGTGAATAACAGTTGACAGATTTGCTTTAAAACCCAAACAATTGCTTGAACGAGTGGTTAGAAGCGCCCATGTGAGTGCTGTTTCTCCCTGCATTCTACATGCTACTGAAAATGGCAGCGGGGAGAAATGGTACTCAGCTAAGAACTTCCCTTCTCCCATTCTTGCAGGTGAAGACTATCTCTGCACCCTGATCAAAACTCTCTATGATATGTCAGGTTTTCTGAAATGACACTTAAAGAACTCCTACTCATCAGCAGTGATTGAGCAAAATTTCAAAGTCACGAAGTTGGCCAACTTCAGAACAACCGCATCACCAACTCAACAACAGGAACCCCCTGTTTCTATAACCTCTACAGCTTTCTTTATGCCTTTTCTCTATACTGCCAATATGATTCCGCCAAAAAAACTACAATTTCTGTGCTCTCCTCTCTTTCTCCAGTGAGCTGTCCCTTAGGATTTCTGTTCCTCTGCCCTGTCACTTTGTATGCAGAAAATAAACTAACGATAAAAAAAAATGCAAAGATATCTGTAGACTAGTGAACAATATATTTCTAAACTCTATATTATGCTTACATAATAATATAATATAGAGGTGCTGAGACATTAGAAAATAGTCACCACGAGCAATAGGCTCGAAGTAAAATACCCTTATTTTGGGCTAAATTATTGATATTTCCTGAAACCACTGGTAACTTGTGATATCTCACACCCAGTATTAGTTGAATATGAATGTGTTTCCATCTCTCCTCAAACCTGGATATAGTGACATCTCCAAAAGCTTCATAATATGTTATATTTGATATAACATAGGGTATGTCACTTAATGAATTAAAGGTGGAGAGTCATGGATATGGCTAAAAGCAATGTACATACAGTATCAGTAGGGACAATACTCATTGTTTACTCTAATTCTCATAACAAAAGGTCTCTGAGGCTCCCAGGTATCTCTTACAGATGCTAACAAGGAGGCAGCAATATGTCTCCTCCCCACTATAGTGTGCAAATGAGGTAGGCTCAGGGTGTGGTATCATATGCTAACTGGATATAGAGATGGCATTCTTATTCTGATGTATATTGCAGGGGAAGAGCACAGATTGGTTAATACAGATTGTTGGCTGGAAGTGGGCAGAGTCTCCAAGTGGGGGAAGAGCAGAGAAAGGAGTATAAAAGACCCAAACATAACTTACCTGAGGAGAGAGCTGGAGGCCTGAGAGAACTGGGAGAAAGTCTAAGAGAAGCTTACCTGGAGGTCTATTGGAAACACATGAGATAGAGACCTAAAGTGTGTGAAGAGTCCTCGGTTTGGTAAGATAGAGAGATTTTGTTAATTATTAAAAACTGTGGAGGTAATTTTGCACATGTATACTATATATATGCATATATTAATACTGTTATTTCATTTACTGTGCCTAAACTTAGTATCTAACTCAATAAGAAGGGGAGTACATTTTTGTTCACTTCCACACATAGTAACTTTTGATATGTCTCTTGTTTTTATTTTAGTTTTTTTAACCCCTTAGTGACCGCCGATACGGCTTTCTACGGCGGTCACTAATGGGCCTTATTCTGCTGCCATCAGCTTTTTACGGCGATGGCAGAGAATAAGGCTGCGGGGCCGGGACGGCCCCCACCCCATCCCCCCGGCTACCGGAGGTAGCTGAGGGGTTGGGGCAGTGTGTGGGGTCCGTCTTGGCCCCCCCCTTACCGACGATCGCCGCTATTAACGTTATAGCGGCGGCCGTCGGTAAAGAGGATTACCGGTGCTGCCGCCGCCTTTCATCTCCCCCCGCCGTGAATCTACGGTGGGGGGAGATGAGATAAGTGTATATCAGACCCCAGATCAGACCCCCCTAGTGCCCCGATAACTAACCCCCCTCCCCCGGCGGCCATCATTTTCAAGATGGCCGCCGCCATCGCTGTGAACCGACTAACGTCGGTTCACAGCGATGAAAAAGTTAAAATGAATGAAAGCCCCATGCTCTCCGCCACCGGAGGTAGCGGAGAGCATGGGGCAGTCATCGGGGACCCCCCCTGTGGGGTCCCGGTACAAGCGATCAGCGGTATATACTATATACCGCTGATCGCTTGTACCATGTGCTCCTGGCACTTTTTATCCCCTGTCACCATAAATGATTGGTGACAGGGGATAAAAAGTGATGTCCCCCCACCCCCCAAGTCGCCCCCCACCCCCCCTGTCACCCCCGTCCCCCAGTCACCCCCCCTTCCCCATATACTCACCGGAACCCACGGAGCTCCGTCCTCCTCGACGTCCTGGCTGGTTATGAAGTGCGCATGCGCTCCACAACCAGCCAAGCTCTGAAAATTTAAAGTGACAGAGACCAATTTGGTCTCTGTCACTGAACTATGATTACTGTGATAGAAAATATCACAGTAATCATAGTAATACAGTGAAAATGAATGTATAAAGTACAAAAAGTGACAAACATACAAAAAAATAAAACACACACTTTTTATTATAGTAATAATTGCAGTTTACTCCCAAATTACCCCTAACCCCTCCCCAGATTACCCGTAACCACCGCACGTTGCCCGTAACCACCGCACGTTGCCAGTAACCACCGCACGTTGCCCGTAACCACCGCACGTTGCCCGTAACCACCGCAAATTGCCAGTGACCCCCTCCAGATTGCCCGTAACCACCCCAAATTACATGTACCCACCCCAGATTACCTATAAGCACTTCAGTTTATCAGTAACAATCCCAGATTGTCTGTAACCCTTCCAGGTTGCACATAACCCCCCAGGTTCCCCGTAATCATGCCAGATTACATGTAACCCCCCCAGATTGCACGTAACCACCGCGCGTTGCCTCTGCCCACGCCACGATGCCTCTGACCACGCCACGATGCCTCTGACCACGCCACAATGCCTCTGAACACGCCACGATGCCTCTGACCACCACACGTCGCCTCTGACCACCACACGTCGCCTCTGACCACCACACGTCGCCTCTGACCACCCCAAATTGCCAATGACCCCCTCCAGATTGCGGTGCCCATGTCAGATTACAGGTACCCACCCCAGATTGCCTATAAGAACTTCAGTTTATCCGTAACCACCCCACATTGCCCGTAACCACCCCACGTTGCCCGTAACCACCCCACGTTGCCCGTAACCACCCCAGATTGTCAGTAAGCACTTCAGGTTGCGCGTAACCACCCCACGTTGCCCGTATCCACCTCAGATTGTCTGTAAGCACTGCAGGTTGCCCGTAACTAGCCCACGTTGCCTGTAACCACCCCAGATTGTCTGTAAGCATTGCAGGTTTCCCGTAACCACCCCACGTTGCCCGTATCCACCCCAGATTGTTTGTAAGCACTGCAGGTTGCCCGTAACCACCCCACGTTTCCCGTAACCATCCCAGATTGTCTGTAAGCACAGCAGGTTGCCCGTAACCAGCCCACGTTGCCCGTTACCAGCCCACGTTGCCTATAACCAGCCCACGTTGCCTGTAACCAGCCCACGTTGCCTGTAACCACCCCACGTTGCCGTAACCACAGCAGGTTGCCCGTGACCACCACACGTTGCCCATAACCACCACACGTTGCCCGTAACCACCCCGCGTTGCCTGTAACCACCCCACGTTGCCTGTAACCACAGCAGGTTGCCCGTGACCACCCCATGTTGTCCGTAACCACCCCAGATTACCTGTAACCACCTCAGCTTGCCCATAACCACCCCTGGTTGCCCGTAACCACCCCACATTACCTGTAATCTAATTTTTTTTATTTTATTTTAGTAACTGCGCTATTCTAATAACTATTACTAGCTGCGGTTTTGCTCCTGTAAATTGGCGCTCCTTCTCTTCTGAGCCCTGCTGTGTGCCCATACAGTGGTTTATGCCCACATATGAGGTACCGTTTTACTCAGGAGAACCTGCGTTACAGATCTTGGGGTACGTTTTCTCTCCTGTTCCTCGTCAAATTGAGAAATTTCAAACTAAACCAACATATTATTGGAAAAATTCGAGTTTTTCATTTTTACTGGCCAATTTTGAATACTTTCCTCTAATACCTGTGGGGTAAAAATGGTCACCACACCCCAAGATGAATTCTTTGAGGTGTGCTCTTTCCAAAATGTGGTGACTTTTGGGGGGAATCTATTCTGCTGACACTACAGGGGCTTAGCAAATGCACCTGGCGCTCAGAAACTTCTTCAGAAAAATCTGCACTGAAAATGCTAATTGGCGCTCCCTTCCTTCTGAGCCCGGCTGTGTTCCCATGCAGTGGTTTATGCCCACATATGGGGTACCGTTCTACTCAGGAGAACCTGCTTTACATATATTGGGGTGACATTTCTCTCCTGTTCCTCGTGAAATTGAGAAATTTCAAACTAAAGGAACATATTATTGGAAAAATTCGAGTTTTTCATTTTTACTGTCTACTTTTGAATACTTTCCTCAAATACCTGTGGGGTCAAAATGCTCACCACACCCCAAAATAAATTCTATGAGGGGTGCACTTTCCAAAATGGAGTGACTTATTGGGAGATTTTACTCTGCGGACACTACAGGGGCTCTGCAAACGCACCTGGCACTCGGAAACTTCTTCAGCAAAATCTGCATTGAAAAAGCTAATCGGCACTCCTTCCCTTTTGAGCCCTCCTGTGTGCCCATACAGTGGTTTACGCCCACATATGGGGTACCATTGTACTCAGGAGAACCTGCGTTACAAATTTTGTGGTACTTTTCTCCTCTTGTTCCTCGTGAAATTGAGAAATTTCAAACTAAAAGAACATAATATTGGAAAAATTTGAGTTTTACATTTTTACTGTCTACTTTTGAATACTTTCCTCTAATACCTGTGGGGTCCAAATGGTCACCACACACCAAGATGAATACTTTGAGAGGTGCACTTTCCAAAATGGGGTGACTTATGGGGGGTTTTCTCTCTGCTGACACTACAGGGGCTCTGCAAACGCACCTGGCGCTCAGAAACTTCTGCAGCAAAATCTGCATTGAAAAAGCTAATTGGCGCTCCTTCCCTTCTGAGCCCTCCTGTGTGCCCATGCAGTGGTTTATGCCCACATATGGGGTACCATTGTACTCAGGAGAACCTGCGTTACAAATTTTGGGGTACTTTTTTCCTCTTGTTCCTCGTGAAATTGAGAAATTTCAAACTAAACGAACATATTATTGGAAGAATTCGAGTTTTTCATTTTTACTGTCTTCTTTTGAATACTTTCCTGTAATACCTGTGGGGTCAAAATGGTCACCACACACCAAGATGAATTCTTTGAGGGGTGTACTTTCCAAAATGGGGTGACTTATGGGGGGTTTTCTCTCTGCTGACACTACAGGGGCTCTGCAAACGCACCTGGCGCTCAGAAACTTCTTCAGCAAAATTTGCATTGGAAAAGCTAATTGGCACTCCCTCCCTTCTGAGCCCCGCTGTGTGCCCATACAGTGGTTTACGCCCACATATCGGGTACCGTTGTACTCAAGAGAACCTGCATTACAAATTTTGGGGTGCTTTTTGTCTCATATTCCTTTTGAAAATGAGAAACATTAATCTAAACGTATATATTATTGGAAAATTAAAATTTTCAATTTTTTTACTGCCTAATTGTGAATACTTTCCTCCAGCCCCTGTAGGGTTAAAATGCTCATTATACCCCTAGATTAATTCTTTAAGGTGTGTAGTTTCCAAAATGGGGTCACTTATGGGGGTTTTCAGGATACCAGACTTCTAAATCCATTTAAAAAAAGAACTGGTCCCTAAAAAAATCAGTTTCACGAAAATGTGATAATTTGCTGATACATTTCTAAGCCCCATAACACCCTAAAAAAGTAAAATATGTTTACCAAATTATGCCAGAATAAAGAAGACATATTGGTAATGTGACTTAGTAACTAATTTATGTGCTATGACTTTCTTTTTTTAGAAGCAGAGAATTTAAAAGTTCATAAAATGCAAATTTTTTCAATTTTTCATGATATTTTGATGTTTTTCACAAAAAACACACAAAATAGTCACCAAATTTTGCCACTAACATAAAGTGCCATATGTCACGAAAAAACAAAAACAATCTCAGAATCGCTAGCATACGTTAAAGCATCACTGAGCTATAAGAGCATAAAGTGAGACAGGTCAGATTTTGAAAAATTAGCCTGGTCATTAAGGCCAAAACTAGCTGCAGCACGAAGGGGTTAAGTGACTGTGCCTGTTTGAACATTTTGCTTTTCCTTGATCACTTATACCTGGTGGGGTCATCCGTTCACTGCCAAATCACATAGCAGCCAA
The DNA here is from genome assembly GCF_027789765.1 of Dendropsophus ebraccatus. Taxonomy (NCBI): domain Eukaryota; kingdom Metazoa; phylum Chordata; class Amphibia; order Anura; family Hylidae; genus Dendropsophus; species Dendropsophus ebraccatus. The sequence goes on along the minus strand of NC_091455.1, from coordinate 180,451,137 downwards.
TAACAGATATAACCTCACCTCTTTGGTCTTTGCAGCTATTTCTATCAGCACCAGATCTTGACTTCTCAATTACCAGAACCAGAAAGGAGTAATAACACTTATCCTGTATTTTTCTCCAAATGTAATACTTTTAATATTTATTTCCCACAGGAACAATTATTAACAACCTACAAGATCTACCGCCAGTTGTGACAATCATGAGACCAACCATTGCCGGTCAGCAAAGGAAAGAATTTTTCCAAAAGCTCAGACTGTTTGTGGAGGCCCATCCTTACAGGAGAGAGAATAGACGGTATGTGTACAGAAAGAGGAGGAGGGGGAAGGGGGTAAACCTGACATATACAAGAGTTAATGCATTGTGACTACCCATGGTGATCTTATTCATGGTCATACTACCATTACACCTTGTGCTCCATATAAAGGGGTGGTGATCACTTGTAGTGTTGTACAAATATTGATTTCTCAATAACCAGAATTGGGAAGGTAGAATGATACTCCTTATCCTTTGTGTATGTCCCTCCATTGGTAATCATTTTATTGTGTGTTTCCTACAGGCATTGTCAACAACCCACAACAACTACAGACAATTATGGGAACCATGAAACCAACCATTACCAGCCGGCAAAGGAAGAGACCATTTGTATAGAACAATCCTTACAGATAGAAGAAGTGGAAATAGTAATACTACCGAAGGAAGGAGAGAAAATGGTATCCTCATCAAAGGAAGGAGACAAAAGGGTATCTTTACTGAAGGAAGAAGAGGAGAATATATAAAGTATTCATAAAGAAGTTATATATGCCTCTGCAGTCATCAGGCAATGTTATGAATGGACATCTAAAACCTCTCACCAGTGATTTCAGTGATATTGTGGTTACCCCAACATTACAGATCCCTGCTGACACATCAAACAGATTTAGGAGAATCCTACTGGACGTATAAGTTAGCAGCTGGGAGGGATGACATGACTGAGATGTCTCTATGCTCTCTGCCCTTTACATCCACATTGTAATTTATCATTATAATATTAGATTTTTTAAAATCTTCATCCTTGATTACTTTTTATATTGTGTATATGACCTATACAGCTATTGTAGAGAAAACTTTACACTGACTACAATATTCTTTGATAAATTTGTGATGACTTTTCCATTCTGAGATATACTGTATATATTTAGATAAACTGTTTATATATATATTTTTTCTTATTTAAGACTTGTATTGCTGCGAGGCTACATATTATTTTCCTGGTCATCCATTGCTGCTAGCTGTTTTATATTTTTTTATTATATAAATTTTTATTACTTACTATGTATTTATTTAAACCATTATGAATAAGATCCCTTTCTATCATTTTCTTACATTAGCCTCCTTACCGCCTTCCTTTGGTATTACTTTTTGTTACAGCTGCCTTTTTACCTTTGTTACCAATAAACAATTCACCTTTACCATTTTGTCTATGCATCTCTATCCTTTAGCACTAGAGGTGTCCCACAAATCTTGATTTATCAAAATTGTGGAGTGATACCTCTAACATGTATATGTATATATATATTTCCTACATGCATTAGCATTAACCCACAAGAGCGTCAACTTCACTAAAGTGTGACTTTAATTTCAGAGAACATTTGACTTGTCATAAAGACAGGTCAAAAGTTTTAATAGGTCAGGGTCTGGGCCTTAAAGGGAATCTGTCAGCTGCAATTCACGTTCCAAACTGCTGACACTTTTAGAAAAAAAAAATGTTTTTATTCTATAGAATTAAGAGTCAAAGAGGTTTTCCTGAGCTCCTGAAGTGCAGTAAACTGCAACATCTCCTTACTCCCCCCTCCCATACCTGACCCTGCTTGAGATTCAGCTTCCAGGTGTCAATCAAGCAGGGAATGGGTGAGAGAAGAGGCAATAAAGCGTACAGGTTCTTTAGGTTCTTGGAAAAGCCCCTTTGACTCCTTGTATCAGAGAGTTAAAGTATTTTCTACATCCTGGAAGCTCAGACAGATATATGAAAGGTACCATGTGTCGCCTTTACCTAATAGCTATGTAATAGTATCAGCAGTTTGGAAAGTGAATAACAGTTGACAGATTTCCTTTAAAACCCAAACAATTGCTTGATTGAGTGGTCATGTGAGAAACGGTACTCAGCTAAGAACTTCCCCTCTCCCATTCTTGCAGATGAAGACTATCTCTGCACCCTGATCAAAACTCTCTATGATATGTCAGGTTTTCTGAAATGACAATTAAAGAACTCCTACTCATCAGCAGTGATTGAGCAAAATTTCAAAGTCACGAAGTTGGCCAACTTCAGGACAACCGCATCACCAACTCAACAACAGGCACCCCCTGTTTCTATAACCTCTACAGCTTTCTTTATGCCTTTTCTCTATACTGCCAATATGATTCCACCAAAAAAAGTACAATTTCTGTGCTCTCCTCTCTTTCTCCAGTGAGCTGTCCCTTAAGATTCCTGTTCCTCTGCCCTGTCACTTTGTATGCAGAAAATAAACTAAGGATAAAAAAAAATGCAAAGATATCTGTAGACTAGTGAGCAATATATTTCTAAATTCTATATTATGCTTACATAATAATATAATATTGAGGTGCTGAGACATAAGAAAATAGTTACCCCTAGCAATAGGCTCAAGGTAAAATACCCTTATTTTGGGCTAAATTATTGATATTTCCTGAAACCACTGGTAACTTGTGATATCTCACACCCAGTATTAGTTGAATATGAATGTGTTTCCATCTCTCCTCAAACCTGGATATAGTGACATCTCCAAAAGCTTCATAATATGTTATATTTGATATAACATAGGGTATGTGACTTAATGAATTAAAGGTGGAGAGTCATGGATATGGCTAAAAGCAATGTACATACAGTATCAGTAGGGACAATACTCATTGTTTACTCTAATTCTCATAACAAAAGGTCTCTGAGGCTCCCAGGTATCTCTTACAGATGCTAACAAGGAGGCAGCAATATGTCTCCTCCCCACTATAGTGTGCAAATGAGGTAGGCTCAGGGTGTGGTATCATATGCTAACTGGATATAGAGATGGCATTCTTATTCTGATGTATATTGCAGGGGAAGAGCACAGATTGATTAATACAGATTGTTGGCTGGAAGTGGGCAGAGTCTCCAAGTGGGGGAAGAGCAGAGAAAGGAGTATAAAAGACCCGAACATAACTTACCTGAGGAGAGAGCTGGAGGCCTGAGAGAACTGGGAGAAAGTCTAAGAGAAGCTTACCTGGAGGTCTATTGGAAACACATGAGATAGAGACCTAAAGTGTGTGAAGAGTCCTCGGTTTGGTAAGATAGAGAGATTTTGTTAATTATTAAGAACTGTGGAGGTAATTTTGCACATGTATACTATATATATGCATATATTAATACTGTTATTTCATTTACTGTGCCTAACCTTAGTATCTAACTCAATAAGAAGGGGAGTACATTTTTGTTCAATTCCACACATAGTAACTTTTGATATGTCTCTTGTTTTTATTTTAGTTTTTTTAAGTGACTGTGCCTGTTTGAACATTTTGCTTTTCCTTGATCACTTATACCTGGTGGGGTCATCCGTTCACTGCCAAATCACATAGCAGCCAATAACAGATATAACCTCACCTCTTTGGTCTTTGCAGCTATTTCTATCAGCACCAGATCTTGACTTCTCAATTACCAGAACCAGAAAGAAGTAATAACACTTATCCTGTATTTTTCTCCAAATGTAATACTTTTAATATTTATTTCCCACAGGAACAATTATTAACAACCTACAAGATCTACCGGCAGTTGTGACAATCATGAGACCAACCATTGCCGGTCAGCAAAGGAAAGAATTTTTCCAAAAGCTTAGACTGCTTGTGGAGGCCCATCCTTACAGGAGAGAGAATAGACGGTATGTGTACAGAAAGAGAGGGGAAAGACCACTTCATTCGGAACACCTACACTTGATCATATAGTGTATCTCAAACTTGTATTGATTACAATATATGAGGTCTGTATAGTTGCCTCATCGCTAATGTACAATGACAATTCATATTATTAGTTATAGTTTTATTTTATTTTATTTTTCATTTTAAAATCTATTTGTTTTTGTCATTTAAATTTTTAGCTTCCTTTGATATTTCTGTTTCTTTTTCTTTTTTATCAGCTTGCTTTTTACCTTCTTTTTTGTATCAGTTTACTTTTCACTTTCTTTCTCTTTATATCAGTTTCCGTCTGACTTTTTTCCCTGTTAGTATCAGCTTCCTTTTAACTAAAAGAACAGACTTACAAATCTTGATTTCTCAATAACCAGAATTGGGAAGGTAGAATAATACTCCTTATCCTTTGTGTATGTTGCTCCATAGGTAATCATTTTATTGTGTTTCCTATAGGCATTGTCAACAACCCACAAGAACTACAGACAGTTATGAGAACCATGAAACCAACCATTACCAGCCGGCAATGGAAGAGACCATTTGTACAGAACAATCCTTACAGAATGAAGAAGTGGAAATAGTAACATTACTGAAGGAAGGAGAGAAAATGGTATCCTCATCAAAGGAAGGCGACAAGAGGGTATCCTCATCAAAGGAAGGAGAGAAGAGGGTATCTTTACGGAAGGAAGAAGAGGAGAGTGTATAAAGTATTAATAAAGAAGTTATATATGGCTCTGCAATCATCAGGCAATGTTATGAATGGACATCTAAAACTTCTCACCATTATTTATGCCCTTATGGACAACAGTGATTTCAGTGATATTGTGGTTACCCCAACAGGACAGATCCCTGCTGACACATCAAACAGATTTAGGAGAATCCTACTGGACTTATAAGTTAGCGTGTCCACAGCTGAGAGAGATGACATGACTGAGATGTCTCTATGTTCTCTGCCCTTTACATCCACATTCTAATTTATCATTATAATATTAGATTTTTTTTAATCTACAGCCTTGATTGCTTATTATATTGTGTATATGACCTATATAGCTATTGTAGAGTAAACTTTACACTGACTAAAATATTGTTTGATAAATTTGTGATGACTTTTCCATTCTGAGATATATATAGTTAGATAAATTGTTTATATATATATTTTTTTTCTTATTTAAGACTTGTATTGCTACCAGCTACATATTATTTTCCTGGTCATCCATTGCTGCTAGCTGTTTTATATTTTTTATTATATACATTTGTATTACTTACTATGTATTTATTTAAACCATTATGAATAAGATCTCTTTCTATCATTTTCTTACATTAGCCTCCTTACCACCTTCCTTTGGTATTACTTTTTGTTACAGCTGCCTTTTTACTTTTATTACCAATAAACAATTCACCTTTAGCATTTTGTCTATGCATCTCTATCCTTTAGCACAAGAGGTGTCCCACAAATCTTGATTTATCAAAATTGTGGGGTGATACATCTAACATGTATATTTATATTTACTACACGCATTAGCATTAACCAACAAGAGCTTCAACTTCACTAAAGTGTGACTTTAATCTCAGAAAACATTTGACGTGTCATAAAGACAGGTCAAAAGTTTTAATAGGTCCGGGTCACGGCCTTAAAGGGAATCTGTCAGCTGCAATTCACGTTCCAAACTGCGGATACTGTTAGATAACTGTTAGGTCAAGGAGACACATGGTACCTTTCATATGTCTGTCTGTGCTCCCAGAATGTAAAAAAATGTTTTTATTCTTTAGAATGAAGAGTCAAAGAGGTTTTCCTGAGCTCCGGAAGTGCAGTAAACTGCAACATCTCCTTACTCCCCCCTCCCATACCTGACCCTGCTTGAGATTCAGCTTCCAGGTGTCAATCAAGCAGGGAATGGGTGAGAGAAGAGGCAATAAAGCGTACAGGTTCTTTAGGTTCTTGGAAAAGCCCCTTTGACTCCTTGTATCAGAGAGTTAAAGCATTTTCTACATCCTGGAAGCTCAGACAGATATATGAAAGGTACCATGTGTTGCCTTTACCTAATAGCTATGTAATAGTATCAGCAGTTTGGAAAGTGAATAACAGTTGACAGATTTGCTTTAAAACCCAAACAATTGCTTGAACGAGTGGTTAGAAGCGCCCATGTGAGTGCTGTTTCTCCCTGCATTCTACATGCTACTGAAAATGGCAGTGGGGAGAAATGGTACTCAGCTAAGAACTTCCCTTCTCCCATTCTTGCAGGTGAAGACTATCTCTGCACCCTGATCAAAACTCTTTATGATATGTCAGGTTTTCTGAAATGACACTTAAAGAACTCCTACTCATCAGCAGTGATTGAGCAAAATTTCAAAGTCATGAAGTTGGCCAACTTCAGAACAACCGCATCACCAACTCAACAACAGGCACCCCCTGTTTCTATAACCTCTACAGCTTTTTCTATGCCTTTTCTCTATACTGCCAATATGATTCCGCCAAAAAAAGTACAATTTCTGTGCTCTCCTCTCTTTCTCCAGTGAGCTGTCCCTTAAGATTTCTGTTCCTTTGCCCTGTCACTTTGTATGCAGAAAATAAACTAACGATAAAAAAAAAATGCAAAGATATCTGTAGACTAGTGAACAATATATTTCTAAACTCTATATTCTGCTTACATAATAATATAATATAGAGGTGCTGAGACATTAGAAAATAGTCACCCCTAGCAATAGGCTCGAGGTAAAATACCCTTATTTTGGGCTAAATTATTGATATTTCCTGAAACCACTGGTAACTTGTGATATCTCACACCCAGTATTAGTTGAATATGAATGTGTTTCCATCTCTCCTCAAACCTGGATATAGTGACATCTCCAAAAGCTTCATAATATGTTATATTTGATATAACATAGGGTATGTCACTTAATGAATTAAAGGTGGAGAGTCATGGATATGGCTAAAAGCAATGTACATACAGTATCAGTAGGGACAATACTCATTGTTTACTCTAATTCTCATAACAAAAGGTCTCTGAGGCTCCCAGGTATCTCTTACAGATGCTAACAAGGAGGCAGCAATATGTCTCCTCCCCACTATAGTGTGCAAATGAGGTAGGCTCAGGGTGTGGTATCATATGCTAACTGGATATAGAGATGGCATTCTTATTCTGATGTATATTGCAGGGGAAGAGCACAGATTGGTTAATACAGATTGTTGGCTGGAAATGGGCAGAGTCTCCAAGTGGGGGAAGAGCAGAGAAAGGAGTATAAAAGACCCGAACATAACTTACCTGAGGAGAGAGCTGGAGGCCTGAGAGAACTGGGAGAAAGTCTAAGAGAAGCTTACCTGGAGGTCTATTGGAAACACATGAGATAGAGACCTAAAGTGTGTGAAGAGTCCTGGTAGAGTTTGGTAAGATAGAGAGATTTTGTTAATTATTAAGAACTGTGGAGGTAATTTTGCACATGTATACTATATATATGCATATATTAATACTGTTATTTCATTTACTGTGCCTAACCTTAGTATCTAACTCAATAAGAAGGGGAGTACATTTTTGTTCAATTCCACACATAGTAACTTTTGATATGTCTCTTGTTTTTATTTTAGTTTTTTTAAGTGACTGTGCCTGTTTGAACATTTTGCTTTTCCTTGATCACTTATACCTGGTGGGGTCATCCGTTCACTGCCAAATCACATAGCAGCCAATAACAGATATAACCTCACCGCTTTGGTCTGTGCAGCTATTTCTATTAGCACCAGATCTTGATTTCTCAATTACCAGAACTAGAAAGGAGTAATAACACTTATCCTCTATTTTTCTCCAAATGTAATACTTTTAATATTTATTTCCCACAGGAACAATTATTAACAACCTACAAGATCTACCGCCAGTTGTGACAATCATGAGACCAACCATTGCCGGTCAGCAAAGGAAAGAATTTTTCCAAAAGCTCCGACTGCTTGTGGAGGCCCATCCTTACAAGAGAGAGAATAGACGGTATGTGTACAGAAAGAGGAGGAGGGGGAAGGGGGTAAACCTGACATATACAAGAGTCAATGCATTGTGACTACCCATGGTGATCTTATTCATGGTCATACTACCATTACACCTTGTGCTCCATATAAAGGGGTGGTGATCACTTGTAGTGTTGTACAAATATTGATTTCTCAATAACCAGAATTGGGAAGGTAGAATGATACTCCTTATCCTTTGTGTATGTCCCTCCATTGGTAATCATTTTATTGTGTGTTTCCTATTGGCATTGTCAACAACCCACAACAACTACAGACAATTATGGGAACCATGAAACCAACCATTACCAGCCGGCAAAGGAAGAGACCATTTGTATAGAACAATCCTTACAGATAGAAGAAGTGGAAATAGTAATACTACCGAAGGAAGGAGAGAAAATGGTATCCTCATCAAAGGAAGGAGACAAAAGGGTATCTTTACTGAAGGAAGAAGAGGAGAATGTATAAAGTATTCATAAAGAAGTTATATATGCCTCTGCAGTCATCAGGCAATGTTATGAATGGACATCTAAAACTTTTCACCAGTGATTTCAGTGATATTGTGGTTACCCCAACATTAGAGATCCCTGCTGACACATCAAACAGATTTAGGAGAATCCTACTGGACGTATAAGTTAGCAGCTGGGAGGGATGGATGACATGACTGAGATGTCTCTATGCTCTCTGCCCTTTACATCGACATTGTAATTTATCATTATAATATTAGATTTTTTAAAATCTTCATCCTTGATTACTTTTTATATTGTGTATATGACCTATACAGCTATTGTAGAAAAAACTTTACACAGACTACAATATTCTTTGATAAATTTGTGATGACTTTTCCATTCTAAGATATACTGTATATATTTAGATAAACTGTTTATATATTTTTTTTTTATTATTTAAGACTTGTATTGCTGCGAGGCTACATATTATTTTCCTGGTCATCCATTGCTGCTAGCTGTTTTATATTTTTTTATTATATAAATTTTTATTACTTACTATGTATTTATTTAAACCATTATGAATAAGATCCCTTTCTATCATTTTTTGACATTAGCCTCCTTACCACCTTCCTTTGGTATTACTTTTTGTTACAGCTGCCTTTTTACCTTTGTTACCAATAAACAATTCACCTTTACCATTTTGTCTATGCATCTCTATCCTTTAGCACTAGAGGTGTCCCACAAATCTTGATTTATCAAAATTGTGGAGTGATACCTCTAACATGTATATGTATATATATATTTCCTACATGCATTAGCATTAACCCACAAGAGCGTCAACTTCACTAAAGTGTGACTTTAATTTCAGAAAACATTTGACTTGTCATAAAGACAGGTCAAAAGTTTTAATAGGTCAGGGTCTGGGCCTTAAAGGGAATCTGTCAGCTGCAATTCACGTTCCAAACTGCTGACACTTTTAGAAAAAAAAATGTTTTTATTCTATAGAATTAAGAGTCAAAGAGGTTTTCCTGAGCTCCTGAAGTGCAGTAAACTGCAACATCTCCTTACTCCCCCCTCCCATACCTGACCCTGCTTGAGATTCAGCTTCCAGGTGTCAATCAAGCAGGGAATGGGTGAGAGAAGAGGCAATAAAGCGTACAGGTTCTTTAGGTTCTTGGAAAAGCCGCTTTGACTCCTTGTATCAGAGAGTTAAAGTATTTTCTACATCCTGGAAGCTCAGACAGATATATGAAAGGTACCATGTGTCGCCTTTACCTAATAGCTATGTAATAGTATCAGCAGTTTGGAAAGTGAATAACAGTTGACAGATTTCCTTTAAAACCCAAACAATTGCTTGATTGAGTGGTCATGTGAGAAACGGTACTCAGCTAAGAACCCCCATTTCTATAACCTCTACAGCTTTCTTTATGCCTTTTCTCTATACTGCCAATATGATTCCGCCAAAAAAAGTACAATTTCTGTGCTCTCCTCTCTTTCTCCAGTGAGCTGTCCCTTAAGATTCCTGTTCCTCTGCCCTGTCACTTTGTATGCAGAAAATAAACTAAGGATGAAAAAAACTGCAAAGATATCTGTAGACTAGTGAGCAATATATTTCTAAATTCTATATTATGCTTACATAATAATATAATATTGAGGTGCTGAGACATAAGAAAATAGTTACCCCTAGCAATAGGCTCAAGGTAAAATACCCTTATTTTGGGCTAAATTATTGATATTTCCTGAAACCACTGGTAACTTGTGATATCTCACACCCAGTATTAGTTGAATATGAATGTGTTTCCATCTCTCCTCAAACCTGGATATAGTGACATCTCCAAAAGCTTCATAATATGTTATATTTGATATAACATAGGGTATGTCACTTAATGAATTAAAGGTGGAGAGTCATGGATATGGCTAAAAGCAATGTACATACAGTATCAGTAGGGACAATACTCATTGTTTACTCTAATTCTCTTAACAAAAGGTCTCTGAGGCTCCCAGGTATCTCTTACAGATGCTAACAAGGAGGCAGCAATATGTCTCCTCCCCACTATAGTGTGCAAATGAGGTAGGCTCAGGGTGTGGTATCATATGCTAACTGGATATAGAGATGGCATTCTTATTCTGATGTATATTGCAGGGGAAGAGCACAGATTGGTTAATACAGATTGTTGGCTGGAAATGGGCAGAGTCTCCAAGTGGGGGAAGAGCAGAGAAAGGAGTATAAAAGACCCGAACATAACTTACCTGAGGAGAGAGCTGGAGGCCTGAGAGAACTGGGAGAAAGTCTAAGAGAAGCTTACCTGGAGGTCTATTGGAAACACATGAGATAGAGACCTAAAGTGTGTGAAGAGTCCTGGTAGAGTTTGGTAAGATAGAGAGATTTTGTTAATTATTAAGAACTGTGGAGGTAATTTTGCACATGTATACTATATATATGCATATATTAATACTGTTATTTCATTTACTGTGCCTAACCTTAGTATCTAACTCAATAAGAAGGGGAGTACATTTTTGTTCAATTCCACACATAGTAACTTTTGATATGTCTCTTGTTTTTATTTTAGTTTTTTTAAGTGACTGTGCCTGTTTGAACATTTTGCTTTTCCTTGATCACTTATACCTGGTGGGGTCATCCGTTCACTGCCAAATCACATAGCAGCCAATAACAGATATAACCTCACCGCTTTGGTCTGTGCAGCTATTTCTATTAGCACCAGATCTTGATTTCTCAATTACCAGAACTAGAAAGGAGTAATAACACTTATCCTCTATTTTTCTCCAAATGTAATACTTTTAATATTTATTTCCCACAGGAACAATTATTAACAACCTACAAGATCTACCGCCAGTTGTGACAATCATGAGACCAACCATTGCCGGTCAGCAAAGGAAAGAATTTTTCCAAAAGCTCCGACTGCTTGTGGAGGCCCATCCTTACAGGAGAGAGAATAGACGGTATGTGTACAGAAAGAGGAGGAGGGGGAAGGGGGTAAACCTGACATATACAAGAGTCAATGCATTGTGACTACCCATGGTGATCTTATTCATGGTCATACTACCATTACACCTTGTGCTCCATATAAAGGGGTGGTGATCACTTGTAGTGTTGTACAAATATTGATTTCTCAATAACCAGAATTGGGAAGGTAGAATGATACTCCTTATCCTTTGTGTATGTCCCTCCATTGGTAATCATTTTATTGTGTGTTTCCTACAGGCATTGTCAACAACCCACAACAACTACAGACAATTATGGGAACCATGAAACCAACCATTACCAGCCGGCAAAGGAAGAGACCATTTGTATAGAACAATCCTTTCAGATAGAAGAAGTGGAAATAGTAATACTACCGAAGGAAGGAGAGAAAATGGTATCCTCATCAAAGGAAGGAGACAAAAGGGTATCTTTACTGAAGGAAGAAGAGGAGAATGTATAAAGTATTCATAAAGAAGTTATATATGCCTCTGCAGTCATCAGGCAATGTTATGAATGGACATCTAAAACTTCTCACCAGTGATTTCAGTGATATTGTGGTTACCCCAACATTACAGATCCCTGCTGACACATCAAACAGATTTAGGAGAATCCTACTGGACGTATAAGTTAGCAGCTGGGAGGGATGGATGACATGACTGAGATGTCTCTATGCTCTCTGCCCTTTACATCGACATTGTAATTTATCATTATAATATTAGATTTTTTAAAATCTTCATCCTTGATTACTTTTTATATTGTGTATATGACCTATACAGCTATTGTAGAGAAAACTTTACACTGACTACAATATTCTTTGATAAATTTGTGATGACTTTTCCATTCTAAGATATACTGTATATATTTAGATAAACTGTTTATATATATTATTTTTCTTATTTAAGACTTGTATTGCTGCGAGGCTACATATTATTTTCCTGGTCATCCATTGCTGCTAGCTGTTTTATATTTTTTTATTATACAAATTTTTATTACTTACTATGTATTTATTTAAACCATTATGAATAAGATCCCTTTCTATCATTTTTTGACATTAGCCTCCTTATCGCCTTCCTTTGGTATTACTTTTTGTTACAGCTGTCTTTTTACCTTTGTTACCAATAAACAATTCACCTTTACCATTTTGTCTATGCATCTCTATCCTTTAGCACTAGAGGTGTCCCACAAATCTTGATTTATCAAAATTGTGGAGTGATACCTCTAACATGTATATGTATATATATATTTCCTACATGCATTAGCATTAACCCACAAGAGCGTCAACTTCACTAAAGTGTGACTTTAATTTCAGAAAACATTTGACTTGTCATAAAGACAGGTCAAAAGTTTTAATAGGTCAGGGTCTGGGCCTTAAAGGGAATCTGTCAGCTGCAATTCACGTTCCAAACTGCTGACACTTTTAGAAAAAAAAATGTTTTTATTCTATAGAATTAAGAGTCAAAGAGGTTTTCCTGAGCTCCGGAAGTGCAGTAAACTGCAACATCTCCTTACTCCCCCCTCCCATACCTGACCCTGCTTGAGATTCAGCTTCCAGGTGTCAATCAAGCAGGGAATGGGTGAGAGAAGAGGCAATAAAGCGTACAGGTTCTTTAGGTTCTTGGAAAAGCCCCTTTGACTCCTTGTATCAGAGAGTTAAAGTATTTTCTACATCCTGGAAGCTCAGACAGATATATGAAAGGTACCATGTGTCGCCTTTACCTAATAGCTATGTAATAGTATCAGCAGTTTGGAAAGTGAATAACAGTTGACAGATTTCCTTTAAAACCCAAACAATTGCTTGATTGAGTGGTCATGTGAGAAACGGTACTCAGCTAAGAACCCCCGTTTCTATAACCTCTACAGCTTTCTTTATGCCTTTTCTCTATACTGCCAATATGATTCCGCCAAAAAAAGTACAATTTCTGTGCTCTCCTCTCTTTCTCCAGTGAGCTGTCCCTTAAGATTCCTGTTCCTCTGCCCTGTCACTTTGTATGCAGAAAATAAACTAGGGATAAAAAAAACTGCAAAGATATCTGTAGACTAGTGAGCAATATATTTCTAAATTCTATATTATGCTTACATAATAATATAATATTGAGGTGCTGAGACATAAGAAAATAGTTACCCCTAGCAATAGGCTCAAGGCAAAATACCCTTATTTTGGGCTAAATTATTGATATTTCCTGAAACCACTGGTAACTTGTGATATCTCACACTCAGTATTAGTTGAATATGAATGTGTTTCCATCTCTCCTCAAACCTGGATATAGTGACATCTCCAAAAGCTTCATAATATGTTATATTTGATATAACATAGGGTATGTCACTTAATGAATTAAAGGTGGAGAGTCATGGATATGGCTAAAAGTAATGTACATACAGTATCAGTAGGGACAATACTCATTGTTTACTCTAATTCTCATAACAAAAGGTCTCTGAGGCTCCCAGGTATCTCTTACAGATGCTAACAAGGAGGCAGCAATATGTCTCCTCCCCACTATAGTGTGCAAATGAGGTAGGCTCAGGGTGTGGTATCATATGCTAACTGGATATAGAGATGGCATTCTTATTCTGATGTATATTACAGGGGAAGAGCACAGATTGGTTAATACAGATTGTTGGCTGGAAATGGGCAGAGTCTCCAAGTGGGGGAAGAGCAGAGAAAGGAGTATAAAAGACCCGAACATAACTTACCTGAGGAGAGAGCTGGAGGCCTGAGAGAACTGGGAGAAAGTCTAAGAGAAGCTTACCTGGAGGTCTATTGGAAACACATGAGATAGAGACCTAAAGTGTGTGAAGAGTCCTGGTAGAGTTTGGTAAGATAGAGAGATTTTGTTAATTATTAAGAACTGTGGAGGTAATTTTGCACATGTATACTATATATATGCATATATTAATACTGTTATTTCATTTACTGTGCCTAACCTTAGTATCTAACTCAATAAGAAGGGGAGTACATTTTTGTTCAATTCCACACATAGTAACTTTTGATATGTCTCTTGTTTTTATTTTAGTTTTTTTAAGTGACTGTGCCTGTTTGAACATTTTGCTTTTCCTTGATCACTTATACCTGGTGGGGTCATCCGTTCACTGCCAAATCACATAGCAGCCAATAACAGATATAACCTCACCGCTTTGGTCTGTGCAGCTATTTCTATTAGCACCAGATCTTGATTTCTCAATTACCAGAACTAGAAAGGAGTAATAACACTTATCCTCTATTTTTCTCCAAATGTAATACTTTTAATATTTATTTCCCACAGGAACAATTATTAACAACCTACAAGATCTACCGCCAGTTGTGACAATCATGAGACCAACCATTGCCGGTCAGCAAAGGAAAGAATTTTTCCAAAAGCTCCGACTGCTTGTGGAGGCCCATCCTTACAGGAGAGAGAATAGACGGTATGTGTACAGAAAGAGGAGGAGGGGGAAGGGGGTAAACCTGACATATACAAGAGTCAATGCATTGTGACTACCCATGGTGATCTTATTCATGGTCATACTACCATTACACCTTGTGCTCCATATAAAGGGGTGGTGATCACTTGTAGTGTTGTACAAATATTGATTTCTCAATAACCAGAATTGGGAAGGTAGAATGATACTCCTTATCCTTTGTGTATGTCCCTCCATTGGTAATCATTTTATTGTGTGTTTCCTATAGGCATTGTCAACAACCCACAACAACTACAGACAATTATGGGAACCATGAAACCAACCATTACCAGCCGGCAAAGGAAGAGACCATTTGTATAGAACAATCCTTTCAGATAGAAGAAGTGGAAATAGTAATACTACCGAAGGAAGGAGAGAAAATGGTATCCTCATCAAAGGAAGGAGACAAAAGGGTATCTTTACTGAAGGAAGAAGAGGAGAATGTATAAAGTATTCATAAAGAAGTTATATATGCCTCTGCAGTCATCAGGCAATGTTATGAATGGACATCTAAAACTTCTCACCAGTGATTTCAGTGATATTGTGGTTACCCCAACATTACAGATCCCTGCTGACACATCAAACAGATTTAGGAGAATCCTACTGGACGTATAAGTTAGCAGCTGGGAGGGATGGATGACATGACTGAGATGTCTCTATGCTCTCTGCCCTTTACATCGACATTGTAATTTATCATTATAATATTAGATTTTTTAAAATCTTCATCCTTGATTACTTTTTATATTGTGTATATGACCTATACAGCTATTGTAGAGAAAACTTTACACTGACTACAATATTCTTTGATAAATTTGTGATGACTTTTGCATTCTGAGATATACTGTATATATTTAGATAAACTGTTTATATATATTATTTTTCTTATTTAAGACTTGTATTGCTGCGAGGCTACATATTATTTTCCTGGTCATCCATTGCTGCTAGCTGTTTTATATTTTTTTATTATACAAATTTTTATTACTTACTATGTATTTATTTAAACCATTATGAATAAGATCCCTTTCTATCATTTTTTGACATTAGCCTCCTTATCGCCTTCCTTTGGTATTACTTTTTGTTACAGCTGTCTTTTTACCTTTGTTACCAATAAACAATTCACCTTTACCATTTTGTCTATGCATCTCTATCCTTTAGCACTAGAGGTGTCCCACAAATCTTGATTTATCAAAATTGTGGAGTGATACCTCTAACATGTATATGTATATATATATTTCCTACATGCATTAGCATTAACCCACAAGAGCGTCAACTTCACTAAAGTGTGACTTTAATTTCAGAAAACATTTGACTTGTCATAAAGACAGGTCAAAAGTTTTAATAGGTCAGGGTCTGGGCCTTAAAGGGAATCTGTCAGCTGCAATTCACGTTCCAAACTGCTGACACTTTTAGAAAAAAAAATGTTTTTATTCTATAGAATTAAGAGTCAAAGAGGTTTTCCTGAGCTCCGGAAGTGCAGTAAACTGCAACATCTCCTTACTCCCCCCTCCCATACCTGACCCTGCTTGAGATTCAGCTTCCAGGTGTCAATCAAGCAGGGAATGGGTGAGAGAAGAGGCAATAAAGCGTACAGGTTCTTTAGGTTCTTGGAAAAGCCCCTTTGACTCCTTGTATCAGAGAGTTAAAGTATTTTCTACATCCTGGAAGCTCAGACAGATATATGAAAGGTACCATGTGTCGCCTTTACCTAATAGCTATGTAATAGTATCAGCAGTTTGGAAAGTGAATAACAGTTGACAGATTTCCTTTAAAACCCAAACAATTGCTTGATTGAGTGGTCATGTGAGAAACGGTACTCAGCTAAGAACCCCCGTTTCTATAACCTCTACAGCTTTCTTTATGCCTTTTCTCTATACTGCCAATATGATTCCGCCAAAAAAAGTACAATTTCTGTGCTCTCCTCTCTTTCTCCAGTGAGCTGTCCCTTAAGATTCCTGTTCCTCTGCCCTGTCACTTTGTATGCAGAAAATAAACTAGGGATAAAAAAAACTGCAAAGATATCTGTAGACTAGTGAGCAATATATTTCTAAATTCTATATTATGCTTACATAATAATATAATATTGAGGTGCTGAGACATAAGAAAATAGTTACCCCTAGCAATAGGCTCAAGGCAAAATACCCTTATTTTGGGCTAAATTATTGATATTTCCTGAAACCACTGGTAACTTGTGATATCTCACACTCAGTATTAGTTGAATATGAATGTGTTTCCATCTCTCCTCAAACCTGGATATAGTGACATCTCCAAAAGCTTCATAATATGTTATATTTGATATAACATAGGGTATGTCACTTAATGAATTAAAGGTGGAGAGTCATGGATATGGCTAAAAGTAATGTACATACAGTATCAGTAGGGACAATACTCATTGTTTACTCTAATTCTCATAACAAAAGGTCTCTGAGGCTCCCAGGTATCTCTTACAGATGCTAACAAGGAGGCAGCAATATGTCTCCTCCCCACTATAGTGTGCAAATGAGGTAGGCTCAGGGTGTGGTATCATATGCTAACTGGATATAGAGATGGCATTCTTATTCTGATGTATATTACAGGGGAAGAGCACAGATTGGTTAATACAGATTGTTGGCTGGAAATGGGCAGAGTCTCCAAGTGGGGGAAGAGCAGAGAAAGGAGTATAAAAGACCCGAACATAACTTACCTGAGGAGAGAGCTGGAGGCCTGAGAGAACTGGGAGAAAGTCTAAGAGAAGCTTACCTGGAGGTCTATTGGAAACACATGAGATAGAGACCTAAAGTGTGTGAAGAGTCCTGGTAGAGTTTGGTAAGATAGAGAGATTTTGTTAATTATTAAGAACTGTGGAGGTAATTTTGCACATGTATACTATATATATGCATATATTAATACTGTTATTTCATTTACTGTGCCTAACCTTAGTATCTAACTCAATAAGAAGGGGAGTACATTTTTGTTCAATTCCACACATAGTAACTTTTGATATGTCTCTTGTTTTTATTTTAGTTTTTTTAAGTGACTGTGCCTGTTTGAACATTTTGCTTTTCCTTGATCACTTATACCTGGTGGGGTCATCCGTTCACTGCCAAATCACATAGCAGCCAATAACAGATATAACCTCACCGCTTTGGTCTGTGCAGCTATTTCTATTAGCACCAGATCTTGATTTCTCAATTACCAGAACTAGAAAGGAGTAATAACACTTATCCTCTATTTTTCTCCAAATGTAATACTTTTAATATTTATTTCCCACAGGAACAATTATTAACAACCTACAAGATCTACCGCCAGTTGTGACAATCATGAGACCAACCATTGCCGGTCAGCAAAGGAAAGAATTTTTCCAAAAGCTCCGACTGCTTGTGGAGGCCCATCCTTACAGGAGAGAGAATAGACGGTATGTGTACAGAAAGAGGAGGAGGGGGAAGGGGGTAAACCTGACATATACAAGAGTCAATGCATTGTGACTACCCATGGTGATCTTATTCATGGTCATACTACCATTACACCTTGTGCTCCATATAAAGGGGTGGTGATCACTTGTAGTGTTGTACAAATATTGATTTCTCAATAACCAGAATTGGGAAGGTAGAATGATACTCCTTATCCTTTGTGTATGTCCCTCCATTGGTAATCATTTTATTGTGTGTTTCCTATTGGCATTGTCAACAACCCACAACAACTACAGACAATTATGGGAACCATGAAACCAACCATTACCAGCCGGCAAAGGAAGAGACCATTTGTATAGAACAATCCTTACAGATAGAAGAAGTGGAAATAGTAATACTACCGAAGGAAGGAGAGAAAATGGTATCCTCATCAAAGGAAGGAGACAAAAGGGTATCTTTACTGAAGGAAGAAGAGGAGAATGTATAAAGTATTCATAAAGAAGTTATATATGCCTCTGCAGTCATCAGGCAATGTTATGAATGGACATCTAAAACTTTTCACCAGTGATTTCAGTGATATTGTGGTTACCCCAACATTAGAGATCCCTGCTGACACATCAAACAGATTTAGGAGAATCCTACTGGACGTATAAGTTAGCAGCTGGGAGGGATGGATGACATGACTGAGATGTCTCTATGCTCTCTGCCCTTTACATCGACATTGTAATTTATCATTATAATATTAGATTTTTTAAAATCTTCATCCTTGATTACTTTTTATATTGTGTATATGACCTATACAGCTATTGTAGAAAAAACTTTACACAGACTACAATATTCTTTGATAAATTTGTGATGACTTTTCCATTCTAAGATATACTGTATATATTTAGATAAACTGTTTATATATTTTTTTTTTATTATTTAAGACTTGTATTGCTGCGAGGCTACATATTATTTTCCTGGTCATCCATTGCTGCTAGCTGTTTTATATTTTTTTATTATATAAATTTTTATTACTTACTATGTATTTATTTAAACCATTATGAATAAGATCCCTTTCTATCATTTTTTGACATTAGCCTCCTTACCACCTTCCTTTGGTATTACTTTTTGTTACAGCTGCCTTTTTACCTTTGTTACCAATAAACAATTCACCTTTACCATTTTGTCTATGCATCTCTATCCTTTAGCACTAGAGGTGTCCCACAAATCTTGATTTATCAAAATTGTGGAGTGATACCTCTAACATGTATATGTATATATATATTTCCTACATGCATTAGCATTAACCCACAAGAGCGTCAACTTCACTAAAGTGTGACTTTAATTTCAGAAAACATTTGACTTGTCATAAAGACAGGTCAAAAGTTTTAATAGGTCAGGGTCTGGGCCTTAAAGGGAATCTGTCAGCTGCAATTCACGTTCCAAACTGCTGACACTTTTAGAAAAAAAAATGTTTTTATTCTATAGAATTAAGAGTCAAAGAGGTTTTCCTGAGCTCCTGAAGTGCAGTAAACTGCAACATCTCCTTACTCCCCCCTCCCATACCTGACCCTGCTTGAGATTCAGCTTCCAGGTGTCAATCAAGCAGGGAATGGGTGAGAGAAGAGGCAATAAAGCGTACAGGTTCTTTAGGTTCTTGGAAAAGCCGCTTTGACTCCTTGTATCAGAGAGTTAAAGTATTTTCTACATCCTGGAAGCTCAGACAGATATATGAAAGGTACCATGTGTCGCCTTTACCTAATAGCTATGTAATAGTATCAGCAGTTTGGAAAGTGAATAACAGTTGACAGATTTCCTTTAAAACCCAAACAATTGCTTGATTGAGTGGTCATGTGAGAAACGGTACTCAGCTAAGAACCCCCATTTCTATAACCTCTACAGCTTTCTTTATGCCTTTTCTCTATACTGCCAATATGATTCCGCCAAAAAAAGTACAATTTCTGTGCTCTCCTCTCTTTCTCCAGTGAGCTGTCCCTTAAGATTCCTGTTCCTCTGCCCTGTCACTTTGTATGCAGAAAATAAACTAAGGATGAAAAAAACTGCAAAGATATCTGTAGACTAGTGAGCAATATATTTCTAAATTCTATATTATGCTTACATAATAATATAATATTGAGGTGCTGAGACATAAGAAAATAGTTACCCCTAGCAATAGGCTCAAGGTAAAATACCCTTATTTTGGGCTAAATTATTGATATTTCCTGAAACCACTGGTAACTTGTGATATCTCACACCCAGTATTAGTTGAATATGAATGTGTTTCCATCTCTCCTCAAACCTGGATATAGTGACATCTCCAAAAGCTTCATAATATGTTATATTTGATATAACATAGGGTATGTCACTTAATGAATTAAAGGTGGAGAGTCATGGATATGGCTAAAAGCAATGTACATACAGTATCAGTAGGGACAATACTCATTGTTTACTCTAATTCTCATAACAAAAGGTCTCTGAGGCTCCCAGGTATCTCTTACAGATGCTAACAAGGAGGCAGCAATATGTCTCCTCCCCACTATAGTGTGCAAATGAGGTAGGCTCAGGGTGTGGTATCATATGCTAACTGGATATAGAGATGGCATTCTTATTCTGATGTATATTGCAGGGGAAGAGCACAGATTGGTTAATACAGATTGTTGGCTGGAAGTGGGCAGAGTCTCCAAGTGGGGGAAGAGCAGAGAAAGGAGTATAAAAGACCCGAACATAACTTACCTGAGGAGAGAGCTGGAGGCCTGAGAGAACTGGGAGAAAGTCTAAGAGAAGCTTACCTGGAGGTCTATTGGAAACACATGAGATAGAGACCTAAAGTGTGTGAAGAGTCCTCGGTTTGGTAAGATAGAGAGATTTTGTTAATTATTAAGAACTGTGGAGGTAATTTTGCACATGTATACTATATATATGCATATATTAATACTGTTATTTCATTTACTGTGCCTAACCTTAGTATCTAACTCAATAAGAAGGGGAGTACATTTTTGTTCAATTCCACACATAGTAACTTTTGATATGTCTCTTGTTTTTATTTTAGTTTTTTTAAGTGACTGTGCCTGTTTGAACATTTTGCTTTTCCTTGATCACTTATACCTGGTGGGGTCATCCGTTCACTGCCAAATCACATAGCAGCCAATAACAGATATAACCTCACCGCCTTGGTCTGTGCAGCTATTTCTATCAGCACCAGATCTTGACTTCTCAATTACCAGAACCAGAAAGAAGTAATAACACTTATCCTGTATTTTTCTCCAAATGTAATACTTTTAATATTTATTTCCCACAGGAACAATTATTAACAACCTACAAGATCTACCGGCAGTTGTGAC
Source organism: Dendropsophus ebraccatus (assembly GCF_027789765.1). Classification (NCBI taxonomy): domain Eukaryota; kingdom Metazoa; phylum Chordata; class Amphibia; order Anura; family Hylidae; genus Dendropsophus; species Dendropsophus ebraccatus. The sequence continues at coordinate 180,429,648 of NC_091455.1, read as the reverse complement.
AATCATGAGACCAACCATTGCCGGTCAGCAAAGGAAAGAATTTTTCCAAAAGCTCAGACTGCTTGTGGAGGCCCATCCTTACAGGAGAGAGAATAGACGGTATGTGTACAGAAAGAGAGGGGAAAGACCACTTCATTCGGAACACCTACACTTGATCATATAGTGTATCTCAAACTTGTATTGATTACAATATATGAGGTCTGTATAGTTGCCTCATCGCTAATGTACAATGACAATTCATATTATTAGTTATAGTTTTATTTTATTTTATTTTTCATTTTAAAATCTATTTGCTTTTGTCATTTAAATTTTTAGCTTCCTTTGATATTTCTGTTTCTTTTTCTTTTTTATCAGCTTGCTTTTTACCTTCTTTTTTGTATCAGTTTACTTTTCACTTTCTTTCTCTTTATATCAGTTTCCGTCTGACTTTTTTCCCTGTTAGTATCAGCTTCCTTTTAACTAAAAGAACAGACTTACAAATCTTGATTTCTCAATAACCAGAATTGGGAAGGTAGTATAATACTCCTTATCCTTTGTGTATGTTGCTCCATAGGTAATCATTTTATTGTGTGTTTCCTATAGGCATTGTCAACAACCCACAAGAACTACAGACAGTTATGAGAACCATGAAACCAACCATTTCCAGCCGGCAAAGGAAGAGACCATTTGTACAGAACAATCCTTACAGAATGAAGAAGTGGAAATAGTAACATTACTGAAGGAAGGAGAGAAAATGGTTTCCTCATCAAAGGAAGGCGACAAGAGGGTATCCTCATCAAAGGAAGGAGAGAAAAGGGTATCTTTACCGAAGGAAGAAGAGGAGAGTGTATAAAGTATTAATTAAGAAGTTATATATGGCTCTGCAATCATCAGGCAATGTTATGAATGGACATCTAAAACTTCTCACCATTATTTATGCCCTTATGGACAACAGTGATTTCAGTGATATTGTGGTTACCCCAACAGGACAGATCCCTGCTGACACATCAAACAGATTTAGGAGAATCCTACTGGACTTATAAGTTAGCGTGTCCACAGCTGAGAGAGATGACATGACTGAGATGTCTCTATGTTCTCTGCCCTTTACATCCACATTCTAATTTATCATTATAATATTAGATTTTTTTTAATCTACAGCCTTGATTGCTTATTATATTGTGTATATGACCTATATAGCTATTGTAGAGTAAACTTTACACTGACTAAAATACTGTTTGATAAATTTGTGATGACTTTTCCATTCTGAGATATATATACTTAGATAAACTGTTTATATATATTTTTTTTTTCTTATTTAAGACTTGTATTGCTGCCAGCTACATATTATTTTCCTGGTCATCCATTGCTGCTAGCCGTTTTATATTTTTTATTATATAAATTTGTATTACTTACTATGTATTTATTTAAACCATTATGAATAAGATCTCTTTCTATCATTTTCTTACATTAGCCTCCTTACCACCTTCCTTTAATATTACATTTTGTTACAGCTGCCTTTTTACTTTTATTACCAATAAACAATTCACCTTTACCATTTTGTCTATGCATCTCTATCCTTTAGCACTAGAGGTGTCCCACAAATCTTGATTTATCAAAATTGTGGGGTGATACATCTAACATGTATATGTATATTTATATTTACTACATGCATTAGCATTAACCAACAAGAGCTTCAACTTCACTAAAGTGTGACTTTAATCTCAGAAAACATTTGACGTGTCATAAAGACAGGTCAAAAGTTTTAATAGGTCCGGGTCACGGCCTTAAAGGGAATCTGTCAGCTGCAATTCACGTTCCAAACTGCTGATACTGTTAGATAACTGTTAGGTCAAGGAGGCACATGGTACCTTTCATATGTCTGTCTGTGCTCCCAGAATGTAAAAAAATGTTTTTATTCTTTAGAATGAAGAGTCAAAGAGGTTTTCCTCAGCTCCGGAAGTGCAGTAAACTGCAACATCTCCTTACTCTCCCCTCCCATACCTGACCCTGCTTGAGATTCAGCTTCCAGGTGTCAATCAAGCAGGGAATGGGTGAGAGAAGAGGCAATAAAGCGTACAGGTTCTTTAGGTTCTTGGAAAAGCCCCTTTGACTCCTTGTATCAGAGAGTTAAAGCATTTTCTACATCCTGGAAGCTCAGACAGATATATGAAAGGTACCATGTGTTGCCTTTACCTAATAGCTATGTAATAGTATCAGCAGTTTGGAAAGTGAATAACAGTTGACAGATTTGCTTTAAAACCCAAACAATTGCTTGAACGAGTGGTTAGAAGCGCCCATGTGAGTGCTGTTTCTCCCTGCATTCTACATGCTACTGAAAATGGCAGCGGGGAGAAATGGCACTCAGCTAAGAACCCCCTGTTTCTATAACCTCTACAGCTTTTTCTATGCCTTTTCTCTTTACTGCCTATATGATTCTGCCAAAAAAACTGCAATTTCTGTGCTCTCCTCTCTTTCTCCAGTGAGCTGTCCCTTAAAATTTCTGTTCCTCTGCCCTGTCACGTTGTATGCAGAAAATAAACTAACGATAAAAAAAAAATGCAAAGATATCTGTAGACTAGTGAACAATATATTTGTAAACTCTATATTATGCTTACATAATAATATAATATAGAGGTGCTGAGACATTAGAAAATAGTCACCCCTAGGAATAGGCTCAAGGTAAAATACCCTTATTTTGGGCAAAATTATTGATATTTCCTGAAACCACTGGTAACTTGTGATATCTCACACCCAGTATTAGTTGAATATGAATGTGTTTCCATCTCTTTTCTCAAACCTGGATATAGTGACATCTCCAAAAGCTTCATAATATGTTATATTTGATATATTTTAGGGTATGTTATTTAATGAAATAAGGTGGAGAGAAGAGATGAGCGAACCGGATTCGGGTTTGAGTCCATCCGAACCCGATCGTTCGGCATTTGATTAGTGGGGACTGCTGAAGTTGGATAAAGCTCTAAGGTTGTCTGGAAAACATGGATACAGCCAATGACTATATCCATGTTTTCCACATAGCCTTAGGGCTTTATCCAACTTCAGCATCCCCCGCTAATTAAATGCTGAATGATCGGGTTCGGATCGACTCGAGCATGCTCCAGGTTCGCTCATCTCTAGTGGAGAGTCATGGATATGGCCGAAAGCAATATATATACAATATCAGTAGGGACAATATTCATTGTTTACTCTAATTCTCATAACAAAAGGTCTCTGAGGTTCCCAGATATCTCTTACAGATGCTAACTAGGAGGCAACAATATGTCTCCTCCCCACTATAGTGTGCAAATGAGGTAGGCTCAGGGTGTGGTATCATATGCTAACTGGATATAGAGATGGCATTCTTATTCTGATGTATATTGCAGGGGAAGAGCACAGACTGGTTAATACAGATTGTTGGCTGGAAGTGGGCAGAGTCTCCAAGTGGGGGAAGAGCAGAGGAAGGAGTATAAAAGACCCGAACATAACTTACCTAAGGAGAGAGCTGGAGGCCTGAGAGAACTGGGAGAAAGTCTAAGAGAAGCTTACCTGGAGGTCTATTGGAAACACAAGAGATGGAGACCTAAAGTGTGTGAAGAGTCCTCGGTTTTCTAAGTGATTAAGCTGTAAGTTACAGATATTGTAATGTTTGGTAATTATTAATAACTGTGGCTGTAGTTTTACACATGTATAATATATATTTCAATACACTTTTATTTAATTTACTGTGCTTTTACTGTGCATTTTTGTTAAATTCCACACCCCAGCTTTTGATCTGTCTCTAGTTTTCTTTTTAAGTGACAATGCCTATTTGAACCTTTGCTTTTCCATGATCACTTATAAATGATGGGTCACTGCCAAATCACATAGCAGCCAATAACAGATATAACCTCACCGCTTTGGTCTGTGCAACTATTTCTATCAGCACCAGATATGACCAGAAATCTTGATTTTACAATGACCGGTACCAGAAAGAAGTAATAACACTTATCCTGTATGTTTCTCCAAATGTAATACTTGTAATATTTATTTCCCACAGGAACAATTATTAACAACCTACAAGATCTACCGGCTGTTGTGACAATCATGAGACCAACCATTGCCAGTCAGCAAAGGAAAGAATTTTTCCAAAGGCTCAGACTGCTTGTGGAGGCCCATCCTTACAGGAGAGAGAATAGACGGTATGTGCACAGAAAGAGGAGGAGGGGAACAACTTAATTTTGAAAATCTACACTTCATCATATATTGTATCTACAATATAACATACAATGTATGAGTTCTGTATAGCGGCCTTATTGCTAATGTACAATGACAATTCATATTATTAGTTATAGTTTTATTTTTTCTATTTTAACTTTTATTTACTCTTTGTCACCATAACTGCCCAATCCTGTTCAGTTTTTGCTGTTTAATCAGTTTTAGGTGTTTACTCACCTTTATTCTAGACCGTATCAGGTTGCAAAATTCCTGCTTAGAACATTTGTTATGTAGATATTTATTATACTTTATTTCTTTCATTGTATTTATTTTAACCAATATGCTTTGTATCCTTGTGTATCATCTTATTTTCACTAGCATTTTATATATTTTTTTTTACCGTCTTTCTCTTTTGTCAGTTTCTATCTGACTTTTTTTCCCCGATAGTATCAGCTTCCTTTTAACTAAAAGAACTGACTTACAAATCTTGATTTCTCAATGACCAGAATTGGGAAGGTAGAATGATACTCCTTATCCTTTGTGTATGTCCCTCCATTGGTAATTATTTTATTACGTGTTTCCTACAGGCATTGTCAACAACCCACAAGAGCTCCAGACAATTATGAGAATCATGAAACCAACTATTTCCAGCCGGCAAACGAGATCATTTTTTCAAAGGAAAGGATAATTTGTACAGAACAATCCTTGCAGAAGAAAGAAGTGGAGAGGGTATCATTGCAAAGGAAGGAGAGAAGAGTGTATCTTTACTGAAAGAAGAAGAGAAGAGTGTATAACTTCATTAAAAAGTTATATGCCTCTGCCGCCATCAGGCAATGTTATGAAAGGACTTCTGAAACCTCTCACCATTATGCGCTTAAGAACAACAATGATTTCAGGGATTCTGTGGTTACCCCAACATTACAGATCCCTGCTGACACACTGAAAAGATTTAGGAGAATCTTATAAATTTATAAGTTAGCATGTCTACAGCATAGAGGGATGACATGACGGAGATGTCTCTATGCTCTCTGCCCTTTACATCCACATTCTAATTTATCATTATATTAGATTTTTTTTATCTTCAGCCTTAATTGCTTGTATATATATATCGTGTATATGGTTTAGAGTATTTAGAGTAGACTTAGAGTACTCTATTTAGAGTAGACTTACATTTGACTCCGACTGACTCCAATATTCTTTGATAAATTTGTGATGACTTTTTCATTCCTCTGTATATTATTTTTAAACTTGTATTGCTGCTACCTGTTGAATATATTTTCTATTATATAAATTTTATTACTTACTATGTATTTATTTAATCCATTATGAGTAAGATCCTTTTGTATCATCTTTTGACGTTAGCCTCCTTATCACCTTCCTTTGGTATTACTTTTTGTTACAGCTGCCCTTTTACCAATAAACAATTCACCATTACAGTTTGTCTATGCATCTCTGTCCTTTAGCACCAGAGGTGTCCCACAAATCTTGATTTGTCAAGATTGCAGAGTGATACCTGTAACATGTATATATATTTACTTTATTTGTAACTTTCATTTCATAAAACTTTTAACATGTCAAAAACACAAGTCAAAAGTTTTAATAGGTCAAGGTCTGGGCCTTAAAACCCAAACAATTGCTAGAAGGAGTGGGGAGAAGCGCTCATGTGAGTGCTGTTTATCCCTGCAGTCTACATGCTACTGAAATTTGGCTCTATCAAAAAAGTTCAGAAAGAGTACAGAGACAGCAGGGAGACCAGACCGACCTCTGAATGGAGAAATAATGGCACTCTGGGCGGAAGAGGTTGTTTCTACAACCTCTACAGCCTCTATATGAGCTATGCGAAAATATGCGGCCAGACATATACGTAGTGTGAACATAGCCTAAGTATAAAGTCTGACAGTCCTACATTTCTATAAACAGCAGCTAAATGCTAAAAAATGTCTAATAAAGTCTAGAAATATAGGTCACTTTGCATCCAGGAAAGAAATCAACGATTAAAAAAACAGTGCAAAGATGTACATAGACTTTAAAGCGAACAATATCTTTCTAAACTCTGTTTTATGCTTACATAGTTGTATTTGAATAGGCTGGAGGTAAAATACCCTTATTTTGGGTTAAATTACTGATATTTCCTGAAACCACTGGTAACTTGTGATATCTCACACTCACTATGCATTGTATGTGAATGTGTTTAAATTTCTCCTCAAACCTGGATATAGTGTGGGCTCCAGCACTATATCATTACCGAGAAAATAACTGTCCTGCAATATGTGGAAATGAAATAAAAATTGGTTTAATGGTGCAAGAGGCACCTTGTGAAAGACTAAGCACATAAATCCAAGCAGAAGAACAGAAGGGGCCAAAAGTGTCAGAACCAACAATGAAGCTACAGATAAGGGCAGCCTACATGTGTATAGCAGTGGTCATTGGTGACTTACAGGGCTCATTCTTTGTATTTGCCCCACTGTGCAGATCTATAAGATAAATGGATCTTTGAAAATTAAAGCTTTATAATAGGTTATATTTGATATAACATTGGGTATGTCACTTAATGAATTAAAGGTGGAGAGTCATGTATATGGCTGAAAGCAATGTATATACAGTATCAGTAGGGCCCCGTTCCCACTGAGCAAAGGTAGCGGAATTCCGCGACGGAATTGTCCGCCGCGGAATGCCATTAGCCTCCCGCTCATAATGGGAGTCTATGGGAGGCGCGCGCTGCTGCTCTGTACGCGCTGAAGAATGAACATGTTCATTCTTTGCTCAGTGGGAACGGGGCCTAGAGACAATACTCATTGTTCACTCTAATTCTCATAACAAAAGGTCTCTGAGGTCCCCAGGTATCTCTTACAGATGCTAACTAGGAGGGAACAATATGTCTCCTCCCTACTATAGTGTGCAAATGAGGCAGGCTCAGGGTGGGGTATCATATGCTAACTGGATATAGAGATGGCATTCTTATTTTGATGTATATTGCAGGGGATGAGCACAGATTGGTTAATACTGATCTTTGGCTGGAAGTGGGCAGAGTCTCCAAGTGGAGGAAGAGCAGATAAAGGAGTATAAAGACCCAAACATACATGAGAAGAGAGCTGGAGGCCTGAGAGTACTGGGAAAAAGTCTAAGGCTGTATGCACACGTTCAGTATTTTTTTCTGGTCCTGAAACAACCCGTGAGAAATTACGGATTGGACATCCGTATTCCATCCGTATTCCATCCGTATTTCCGTAATTCCATTTTTTTACTACTCATTGCTTTTCAATGCACTTCATCCGTATTTTTTGGCGGAAATACGGATGCCAACATTTTACAATCCGTAAACAATCTGTAACCAATTGATTTCAATGAGAGGATCCGCAAAAAAAAATGGGTCTGCACCGGGTCCGCACTAGGACATGTCCTTTTTTTATTACGGATTGATTTTCATCCATTTCTGCTACTGATCGTGTGAATAGCCCAATAGACTTCAATGTGCACTAACTCGGATACGGAAATACGGATCCGTAAATTACGGAACGTGTGAATAAGGCGAATAAGTAAGAGAAGTAAGAGAAGCTTACTTGGAGGTCTATTGGAAACACATGAGATAGAGACCTAAAGTGTGTGAAGAGTCCTCGGTTTGCTAAGTGATTAAGCTGTAAGTTGTACATTTTTGTTTATTATTAATAACTGTGGAGGTTGTTTTGCACATGTAAATCACACACACACATATATATATATATATATTAATATTTTATTTAATTTAGTGTACCTAGCATTAGTATCTAACCCACTAAATAGGGCAATAGATTTTTGTTGAAACTGATGATCTGTCCCTAGTTTTTTTTCTTAAGTGACAGTGCCCATTTGGAACCTTCACTTTTCCATGATCACTTATACCTGATGGGGTTATTTGTTTGCTGCCAAATCACACAGCAAACATAACAGATATAACCTCACCGATTTTGGTCTGTGCAGCTTTTTCTATCAGCATCAGAGATGACCACAAATTGTGATTTTGCAATAATCAGAACCAGAAAAAAGTAATATCACCTTTCCTCTATGTTTATTAGAGTTTATGTTTATGTTTATGTTATGTTTATTGATATATTCACTGATTTTCCATCTTCTCATACATATAAAGTATTTAATCGTATATTTCCTTCTGTATATCTGTCTACTTATTTGCTTTCCTTTTACCTTGTGTGGCTTTTACTGTATCTGTTCTGTATATATTTACTTTATTACTTGCAATGTATTTATTTTTACCATTATGCTTAGTATCCTTGTGTATCGTCATTTTGTCATTAGCATTTTTTTTTTAAGAATGATACTCCTTATCCTCCATAGGTAATCATACTACAGACAGTTATGAGAGCCGTGAAACCAACCATTACCAGCCGGCAAATTAGAGAATTTCTCCAAAGGAAGATAATAATTAATAATAATAATAATAATAATAATAATACAATTTGTACAGAACAATCCTTACAGAAGAAAGAAGTAGAGGTGGTATCATTACCAAAGGAAGGAGAGAAAATGGTATCTTTACTGAAGGAAGAAGAGGAGAGTGTATAAAGAATTCATAAAGACGTTATATATGCCTCTGCAGTCATCAGGCGATGTTACTAATGGACTTCTGAAACTTCTCACAATTATCCCCTGAGGGTCAACAGTGATTTCAGTGATATTGTGGTTACTCCAACATTACAGATCCTACCAGACTTATAAGTTAGCGTGTCCACAGCTGAGAGAGATGACATGACTGAAATGTCTCTATGTTCTTTGCCCTTTACATTTATATTCTAATCCACTTACAATTGACCCCATATTCTTTGATAAATTTGTGATGACTTTTCCATTCCCCTATATATTTTCGTTATCACGTTATATTTTTTTTATTCTAATTTGAAACTTGTACTGCCGCTACATATTGTATATAGTTTTATTATATTAATTTGTACTACTACTACTATGTATTTATTTAAACCATTATGAGTAAGATCTTTTTGTATCATCTTTTGACAATAGCCTCTTCATCACCTTTTTGGTATTACTTTTTGTTACAGCTGCCTTTTTACCTTTGTTACCAATAAACAATTCACCTTTACCATTTTGTCTATGCATCTCTATCCTTTAGCACCAGAGGTGTCCCACAAATCTTGATTTATCAAGGTTGTAGAGTAATACCTGTAACATATATAAGTATTTTTTCCTACATGCATAAGCAATAACCCACAAGAACTTTAACATCAATAAAGTGTAACTTTCATTTTAGAAAACTTTTGATGTGTCATAAAGACAGGTCAAAGGTTTTGATAGGTCTGGGCCCTGAGACCCCCAACCAGTGCTAGAACGAATGAGGAAAAGGGCTCATCTGAGTGCTTTTTCTTCCTGCAGTCTACAAGCTACGGAAATGGGTTCTATCAAAAAAAGTTTCTGAGTACAGAGACCAACACAATGAAAGATAGAACATTCACCAATAAAATTATGTAACTGAAAGCCACAAACTGAGTTCTGAAACACCTAAATCTGGTCATGAAGTAATCAAAGAGTCACTGTCGTTAACATTTTTTGCAGAAATCAATAGTCCAGGCGATATTAAGAAACTTTGTAATTGGGTTTATTAGCCAAATCTGCCATTATCTGCATGTAAAAAGCCTTTTCCCAGGTCCCCCCCTCCTCTCCTTTCTGCTGTCCACTCCTCAGAATCAGGAAATCTCGACTGCTTTTTCATCTCTTTCATCAGTGGGATCCGGTCTGGTCTATGAAGAGGGGAGGGAGGAGGGGGAAGGAGCGAGATTAGCAGGCAGCTGAGAGTCGAGAACAAAGGATTGCACAGCAGGGGAGCTATTCAGAGCCTTAATTACAGGTCAGATAGCTCAGTGCTGATGTCAGAGGAGAGAGCCCGGGATGTGAGTGTAAATTAACTCTTTGCTGTCCTGTCTTGCTGCTTTTACTTTCTCTCTTCATAGGAAAACCATAAAGACAGGGGGGAGAGCTTCAAACTGCTTTTTCATGATGAAAATTCATTTTTCGGCTAATAAACCCAATTACAAAGTTTCTTAAAATCACCTGTACTATTGATTTATGTAATAAAAATTTTAACAACAGTGACACTTTAACCTCTTAAGGACCCATGACGTACCGGCACGTCATGGATCACTGTCACTTAAGGACCCATGACGTGCCGGTACGTCATCCCTTTAAACGGGCGCCGCGGCCGGCCGGGTCCCGATCGGGGGAGATAGCCTGCTATAATACATAGCAGGCCATCTCTCCCTGTCGGCATGGAGGGTTGTTAACCCCCCCCCCATGCCGACGATCGCCGCTATTGGCTGATAAGCCCATAGCGGCGATCGGAACCTTTCCGGGCCATCGGTGGCCCGATGACCCGGAAAAAAATGGCGGTCGGTGCTGTCCGAGGACGGCACCGACCGCCATTACTGTAAAAAGTAATGGTGGTCACGGTACCACCGTCCCGATCGCCGTGAACAGCCGGCCAGCCGGCCGGCCGTTCACGGCGATCAAAGTCCCCACAAGTAATAAATACCTGCTCCGGACCCCTCAGCTAGGTAGCTGAGGGGTCCGGAGCAGGTATTTGTACATTACTCACCTGTCCCGGGGTCCTGATCGGCGTCTTCCGGGTTCCCGGCGTCCACTTCCTCTTGTTGGGACTTCGGCTTCTTCCGTGAGTCCCGATCGTCTCTTTCCGGCTCCAGCGTCGTCTATTTTCGTATTTTTCCGGCTCCAGCGTCGTCTATTTTCGGATCTTGCGCTCTGCTGCCCCCTAGCGGCTGATAAGTGTAATACACGTATCAGCCACTACAGGGATGTTCAGAATGTAGTAAAAAAAAAAATTTTTTCCCAATTTTTTTTTTTTCTATTTTCCGCACCCTATCGCCGCTGAGTGTTGATCAGCATCGCACGAAAGTGCGCTGCTAATCAGCAACTCCTCCTTTTTGGCGTAGGGTGTTTTTTTTTTATATCCTACTGCCACGGTCTGCTTATAAGTGCCGAACATAAGTGCGGCATTCATCAGCAACACCATTTTTGGCGTAGGTTTTTTTTGTATACTTACTGTAAAAAACACGTAAAAAAACACTACACTACATTGAATAAAGTTTTACACTACACCACTACATACCCCATATACCAATCCCCATATAAAGATGGCCCCCAGGGTGTTTTCGGTGTCGGACGCATACATTATTATTGCCTCCGACACCGAAACAGCCAGTGAGGATGAATTGGGGGGATCCTTCTTTCCTCCATTCATCCTCATCCTCCTCATCATCCAGTGACGTGTCTGGGAGTAGCGTAGCGTACGCTGCCCCCCAGACACGTCTTTTCCGCCAGTACCGTCCCAATAAGAGATGACGGTATGGCGTGAAATTCTACAAACTCTGTGAGAGTACCTCAGGGTACACTTACAGATTTAGGGTACGTGCACACTGCGGAATGGCGAAGGATAACCCTTCGTGCATTCCGCAGCTGGCACCCGCCGGCGGACTGATGCAGGGGCGCGTCTCCGCCTGTGTCATAGACTCTATCCTATGCATGGGCGGATTCCATTATCCGTCATTCCATCAACACGTTGGACGCAGAGCGGAATCCGCCCGTGCATAGAATGGAGTCTACGACACGGACGGAGACGTGCGCCTGCATCAGTCCGCCGGCGGGTGCCAACTGCGGAATGCACAAAGGGTTATCCTTCGCGATTCCGCAGTGTGCACGTACCCTTAGAGTGTATGAAGGAAGGGACACCCGAATCCAGCCACCAGATGCCCACTCCCCCCCCCCATCCTCGGAGTTAGTGGGGAGATCGTCCGGGAACTGATCTTCCCACTGCTGGATAAAGGTCACCACCACCCGTACGGGGATAACCTTTATACCAGCACCCCCTCTTCCGGTCCCTCGCTGCCCGAGCTACTGTAGCTTGCGGCACGATCCGAACATATCAGAAGTAGTAATAGAGCCCTAATATTTAGCAGCCATGGAGCGGACCCAGCGCTTCTGGATATGAAGGACCCCGTATCGCACCAGGACAACATTTTCCAGGTGACGTCCCCCACACTGGAGAACGGGAGACCCCAGAAGAAGTGCAGAGTGTGGTGTAACAGGGGGATCAGGAAGGACACCATTTTCCAGTGTGACGCCTGTCCTGATCCCCCCGGCCTCTGCATACTGGATCGCTCCAAGGCGCACCACACGTCACTGGGGTTCTACATTATCTAAATTCTGTCCCTTATTCCTATTTCAGGGGTCACGTTGATCCAGGGATTATTCTGATCGCCATTATGGAGTCGGGAAGGAATTTTTCCCCTGTGATGAGGCTACTGTCGTCTGCCTCACGAGGGGTTTTTGCCTTCCTCTGGATCAACACAGGTTGAATTTGATGGACACCTGTCATTTCCAACCTTATAAACTAATAATTGGCCTAATACCCCCAAATAAATTAGAATTGTCCCTTTTCCCCAGCTAAGTAGGTATGGCCGCCATTCCCATTAGAGGATGCCATGATGCAATTACAAAGCCTCTGTGCGGCCAGGACAGTAGAAACCCCCCACAAGTGACCCCATTCTGGAAACTACACCCCATAAGGAATCTAACAAGTGGGGCAGCGGGTATATGGCCCCCTGGTGACGGCCACATTTGGGACGTGAAAATGAAAAAAAATGGTATTTTTTATTTTCACGGCACATGTCCTACACATGTGCCCATCACTAGTGGGGTCCATATGCTCACTGCACCCCTTGTTAGATTCCTTATGGGGTGTAGTTTCCAGAATGGGGTCACTTGTCGGGGGTTTCTACTGTTCTGGCAGCACAGGAGCTTTGTAATTGCGACATGGCCTCCATCCCCCATTCCAGCCTCTAAATGGCGCTCTGTCCTTTTGGTGACTTGCCCTGTGCCCATATGGCAAATTATGTCCACATGTGGGGTATTTTCGTACTCAGGGGAAACTACCCTACACGTTTTGTGTTCATTTTCTTTTTTAACCCCTTGTGGAAATGGAAAAAAATCAAGGCTAGACCAACATTTAGTGTAATTTTTTTAAAATTTTTACTCTAAATCATTGATCTTGTCTTGATTTTTTCATTTTCACAAGGGGTTAAAAGATAAAAAAAAACACAATGTGTAGAGCAATTTCCCCTGAGTACGGAAATACCCCACATGTGGACATAAAGCGCCATGCGGGTGCAGGGTAAGCCTCCAAAGGGAAGGTGCGCCATTTGGTTTTTGAAGGCTGGATTTGGATGGAATGGATTTCGAGGGGCCATGTTGCATTCAAAAGGCCCCTGTGTTGCCAAGACAGTTAAACCCCCCACAAGTGACCCTATTATGGAAACTACACCCCTCAAGGAATGTAACAAGGGGTGTAGTGAGCATATGGACCCCACTGGTGACGGGCACAAATGTGGAACAATGTGGCGTGAAAATGAAATATTAAATTTTTTACACTATAATGTTGGTCTAGCCTTGAATTTATCATTTTCACAAGGGGTTAAAAGAGAAAAAAACACACAAAATGTGTAGAGCAATTTCCCCCGAGTCCGTAAATACCCCACATGTGGACATAAAGCGCCATGTGGGTGCAGGGCAAGCCTCTGAAGGGAAGGAGCGCCATTTGGATTTTAGAGGTTGGATTTGGCTAGAATGGATGATGAACGCCATGTCGCATTTACAGAGCCCTTGTGCTGCCAAAACACTGTAAACCCCCCACAAGTGACCCCATTCTGGAAACTACACCCCTCAAGGAATCTAACAAGGGGTGCAGTGAGGATATGGACCCCTGGATGACGGGCACATTTGTGCCATGAAAGTGAAAAAATGAAAATTTTCCCTTTCACGTCACATTTTTCCACATTTGTGCCCGTCACCAGTGGGGTCCATATGCTCACTGCACCCCTTGTTAGATTCCTTGAGGGGTGTAGTTTCCAGAATGGGGTCACTTGTGGGGGGTTTCCAGTGTCTTGGCAGCACGAGGGCTCTGTAAATGCGACATGGCCCTTGAAATCCATTCCAGTGAAATCCAGCTTCCAAAAGCCAATTGGCGCTCCTTCCCTTTGGAGGCTCGTCCTGCGCCCGCTTGGCACTTTATGTCCACATGTGGGGTATTTCCGTACTCGGGAGAAACTGTGCTACATGTTTTGTGTTTTTTTTTTCCTTTTATCCCTTTGTGAAAATGAAAAATTGAAGGCTAGAACAACATTTTAGTGTAAAAAATACTTTAGTCTTTTTTCAAGCCATATTGTTTGGAAAATCTGTGAAGCACCTGTGGGGTCCAGATGCTCACCGCACCCCTTGTTACATTCCTTGAGGGGTGTAGTTTTCTAAATGGTGTCCCTTTAGGGGTGTTTTTTAGGTTTTGGCACCCCAGAGCCTCTGCCAACCTGAAGTGGTACAGTCAAAAATGACCAAAAATAACGGAGCCATTGAAATTCACTAGGCGCTCCCTTATATCTGAGGCTTGTGGTTGCGTCAAATAGCGCAATAGGGCCACATATGGGGTATTTCTATAAACTGCAGAAATGGGGCAATCAATATTGGGGTGCATTTCTCTGGTAATAGGTTTATAATTATGAAAAATATTGGATTACAATAAAATCTCTGCACAGAAAATTAAAATTTTCAAATTTCTTACACACTTAGCTTTTATTTCTGTGACTCCCCTAAAGGGTTAAAAAACTTTCTGGATGTGCTTTTGCAGAGTTTAGGGGGTGCAGTTTCTGAAATGGGGTGCTTCGTGAGGCTTTCTAACACACAGTCCCCTCAAATACACTTTAAACCTGAACAGTTCCCTAAAAATATCTGATTTTGAAATTTTACTGAAAATTTGGAAATTTGCTGCTAATGTTTTAAGCTTCCTATTGTCTAAAAAAAATGAAATATAGTTTAATAAATGCCGCCAACATAAAGTAGACATGTTGCTAATGCTATTTAATATATAATTTATGTGGTATAACCATTTTCTGTATAAGCAGAAAAGTTTTAAAGTTGGAAAAATGCATTTTTTCACAATTTTTCACGCTATTTTGGGTTTTTTCATAAAGATTCGTTATAAGTATCGACTCCAATTTACAAGAAATGTGAAGTACAATATGTCACGAGAAAACAATCTCAGAATCAGCCGGATAGGTAAAAGCATCCCGAAGTTATTAATGAATAAAGTGACACTGGTCAAATTCATAAAATTTGCTCCGGTCCTTAAGGCCATTTCAGGCTCTGTCCTTAAGGGGTTAAACCCCTTAGCGACCCATGACGTATCTGATACGTCATGGTGCCGCTCGGGGTGTTCAGAGCAGGGTCCCCCCGGGACCACGCTCTGAACGGCGCTGATCCCGGCTGACACGTGCAGCCGGGCAGTGCCTCTATTAGCCGGCGCGGGTCCCGTTGCCGCGCCGGCTAATTAAGCCTCTAAGTGCAGCTGTCAAACCTGACAGCTGCACTTAGAGGCACTGCGCCGCACGTCCCTGGTGTCTAGTGGGACGGATCTCCCCCCCGCGATGCGATCGCGGGGGGGAGATCCGTTCTTCTGCCCGTGCCGGGCCTCAGCGTCGGAATGACGCTGATCCCGGCTCGGCAATAGATTGCTATGGCCTGCAGCAGGCCATAGTAATCTATGACCGATCTAATCGATCTTTGCTGTGTATATACACAGCATTGATCTCTATGAGAGATCAGTGCTGTCTATATACAAGTCCCCCAGGGGGGCTTCTAGTTACAGTAAAAAAAAAAGTAAAAAAGTGTTTTTATTAATAAAAAATCCCCTCCCCTAATAAAAGTCCAAATCACCCCCCTTTTCCCATTTTATAAATATAAATTAATAAATAAATAAATAAATAAACATATTTGGTATCGCCGCGCACGTAATTGCCCGAACTATTAATTAATCACATTCCTGATCTCGCACGGTAAACGGCGTCAGCGCAAAAAAATTCCAAAGTGCAAAATTGCGCATTTTTGGTCGCATCAAATCCAGAAAAAATGTAATAAAAAACGATCAAAAAGTCGTATATGCGCAATCAAGGTACCGATAGAAAGAACACATCATGGCGCAAAAACTGACACCTCACACAGCCCCATAGACCAAAGGATAAAAGCGCTATAAGCCTGGGAATGGAGCGATTTTAAGGTCTTATATTTGTTAACAATGGTTTGAATTTTTTTACAGGCCATCCGATACAATATAAGTTATACATGTTATATATCATAGTAATCGTAACGACTTGAGGAACATGCATAACAAGTCAGTTTTACCATAGGACGGACGGCGTAAATACAAAACTCCCCGAAATCAAAACAAATTTGTTTTTTTTTTCAATTTGACAGCGCAAATGATTTTTTTCCGGTTTCGCAGCATATGTTATGGAAAAATAATGCCTGTCAATGCAAAGTACAATTGGTTTCGCAAAAAATAAGCACTCATATACGTCTCTAGGTGAAAAAATGCAAGCGCTATGGACTTTTAAACTTAAAATGGAATAAGCAAAGGCGCAAAAACGAAAATAGGCTTTGACCTTAAGGGGTTAAATAAACTATCCACCAGTCTACCAGCTGTCATAGGTAGACATAGACATACACAGAAAAGCACAAGCTGTGCCCACTGGCTACTCTGATCTGAGTAAAGACAATGATGCTGACAATGGGAAATATGGCACATACCTGGAGATGATAAATTTTTGCTAATTTTTGCAAAATCTTTGCTAATTTAATGAAAAGGAAAAACTAGAATATTACATTGATAAGTATTCACACCTATTACTCAATGACCAGTCTACCTGTTACAGTTGTTACAGTTACCAGTGGCATAGCTACCATGAAGGCAGAGCACGCAACTGCTATGGGGCCTGTGCGGCAAGGGGACCCATCCAAAGTGTGGTCTGCCCCCATGGTACTAGCTGCCAATCACAGAGCCCCACGTAGCAGGCTGCAACTCACTCTAGGGATGATATTGGGCACTCCAATACCACTGTTCACACTGCGCAGGTTGCACGCTGCTGTGACTAACATACAGACAAAAACAGAAAATGCTGCAGCAACCTGCAAGTGTCAAGACTCACCGTAAAAACCTGTTTTAAAGATTATTAAAAAAAGAGGTTCTTAGTAAATAGAGTGTACCATCTCACCACATTAAGGAGCGATGGTTCTTGACTATAAGCCTACAAAACTGGGCATAAAGGATCAGACTAATTTAAGTTTAAAACACCCACAGGAAATGGGTGCAGTGTCAGCCTGTTTTTTTCCAGACATGACACTTAAAACCTAGATTAGATTTTTTGGCCTTGGTCCTATCACAATATTCATACTGTTCACTTTACAAAGGTTCCATCTTATTCCAAATGGCTACTGTCATAACCAAATAAAATGAACGATACAACGTACACCATGTTTATTGGATCAAACATTAGGATTGAACAAAACTAAAAGAAAAAAAGGTCACTTAAGACATAAGCAATGGCACATCAATGAGATTACAGAGCAAGAGGTACTGAGCTATGATATATCAAAGATTCAGTCCTACATACAGACAATAGACAGTGTATATCTGCTTTATCATGGGAACTACAAATGTTTACTGGACGGAAAAACATAAAATAAACAGAATAAAAAATCCATGAGAATACAATACTCAGCCCGAGGGATAAACTGATGTGTCAAATCTGATGTCTGGAATAAGCTCTGTATGGACACTAGGCAAACTATATATATATATATATATATATATATATATAATTTTTTTTTTTACATTTTTTTTTCTTCAAACATATATTAAGTCAATAATGTACATGTTTTTGAAAGCACAATGGGGCAGATTTATAAGCATGTTTTCATCTAGAACTTTAAATAAATGAAAATTAGGTTCATTTTGGCAAGATTTGGAGTTGTAGGCATTTATTGTACATTTTAGAACCTTTATGTGCCTCGCTTAAAAAGAAGTGTGTCTAAGAGGGAAAAGGGTGTGGCATAAATGTGACAAAGTGCAATAGACCTTTGGTGTAGAACATCTGTGCAAAGTAATTCAACCAATAGTTGGTATACAAATAGACAAGGCTAGAGATGTGCCGTATATATTATATAGCATTAGACTGTCTAGTCTAGGTTTACACTACTTATTACTTAACCCCCTTCTAAGTTTCCTCTAAACCCATTATAGGATCTTTAGAATTATAGAATTTTGTGACTGAAAAGTGTGAGCTATTTGGCATCATGGTCCATTCTCCTTTACTAGAGGGAGAGGTAGTTGATCTATAAGCAATATAAAATCAAATCATAGCTTTCCCCATGTTGGCCAGGGATCCTGAAGCTAGTTTAGCATATGTTTTACAGAAGTAAAAAGAATATATTGACTTTGTATAAAGAAGCGGATAAATAGTGAGGTGTAGCACAAATAATAACCATTGTGATAAGAGCTGAAATTTGGAAGGCCGCGTCTGAGACACCAAAGTCCATAAACGGTAATGAACACTAGATGGCGTAGGTTGTCAGGTCTGCATAGTCATATACGTAAAGTAAAAGGATCATGTATGTGACCTCTTCCTCCGGATGACGAAATGTGATTATGGATTAAAAAAAAAGAAGAAAAAATTAGATATTCTATGTATTAAAAGAGGCCATTTTGCTTTTTGATGTTCTGTTGCTTCCATTTGGGCAGTTGGTAGAACTGGGCTTTGGGCATCCCGAAAATATTGGCAAAGTCGGCATCAGACAAGTACATCTGTGAAAAGGTGGAAAGTCTCAATATTAATAAAACAGAACATAAGCAGAGAGATACACGTGTATTTTATGGTGGAAAATCTTCTGGAATATTTGCGATTTAATTAATGGGGGAGATTTATCAAACTGGTGTAAAGTAGAACTGTCTTAAATGCCCCTAGCAACCAATCAGATTCCACTTTTCATTCCTCATAGATTGTTTGAAAAATGAAAAGTGGAATCTGATTTGTTGCTAGGGGCAACTAAGGCAACTAAGACTACTTCACACCAGTTTGATAAATCTCCCCCATGTATTATGCAAATGAGTTTTGTGATATTTGTGGTTCTGTGGCAATATGCATGTATTTTATGATGCTTATATGTAATCAGGTTTGAAAGCAATAAAATGTATAAATGAAAAGATGCAGGAACCATGTGCATAGCACTGCATTAAATAGTGATACTGTCGCTTGGACTGTCACATGGAGCAAAAGGGTCAGAATTCCATGGCGGAAAATCCCGCCTGCCTCACACAGTGTCACACAGTGTCTTGCGCGCCTCCGCTTTTGTCACTTTCTGCTCAAAGAATTTACATTTCACCACTTTTGCTCCATATGAACATACACTTAAATTGGAGGAAGCTTTTTTTTAACCTCTAAAGGACATATGCCGTACCTGTACGGAATATGTCCGTAAGAGGTGTTCAGAGGGGGGCCGCGCTGTGAATCCATTCTGAACTGCCACGATCCTGACTGCTATCTGCAGCACGGGACCGTGGCTATTAGCACCATTAGATGCAGTTGTCACACATGACAGCTGCATCTAACCGTGTTATTTGCAGCCCATCTCTGGTGTTTAGTGGCGGGATCACCCCTGTGATGCGTTTGGGGGGGGGGGTCCCTTGGTCTTACTGGGGTGGGCCTCAGCGTCGGAATGACGCTGATCCCGGCTCGGTATTTTATTGCAATAGTCTGCAGCAGACCAAAGCAATAGAGCACCGATCTAGTGGATGGGTGCTGTATAATACAGCTACACTGATCTATATGGGAGATCAGTGTGGTTGTATTCGAAGTCCCCCATTGGGAATTCTAATTAATGTATAAGTTAAAAAAAAAAAAAAAGTGTTTTCATTAATACAAAACCCGCTTCCCTAATAAAAGTCTGAATCACCCCCTTTTCCCATGTTATAAATAAAAATAAATGAATAAATAAACATGTTTGGTATCACATTCCTGATCTCGCACGGTAAATGGCGTAAGCGCAAAGAACCGCCAAAGTGCAAAAATTCAGAAACATTGTAATAAAAAGCGATCAAAAAGTCAAATATACGCAAAAAGGTACCGATAGAAAGAACACATCATGCCTCAAAAATGACACCTCAATCAGCCCCATAGACAAAAGGATAAAAGCGTTATAAGCATGGGAATAGAGCAATTTTAAGGAACATTTTTTTTTTCTGTAGAAGGTTTTATTTTTTTTAAAGCCATCAAACAATATAAAAGTTATGGAAGTTGCATATCGTTTTAATCGTACCATCTTAAGGAACATATATAACATGTCAGTTTTTCCATAGAACAAACGGTGGAAAAATGAAAAACCCCCAAAGAAAAAGAATTGCTTTTTTTTTTTAATTTCACAGCGCATATAATTTTCTTCTGGTTTCGCAGCATATTCTATGCAACAATTAAGTCTGCCATTGCAAAGTACAATTAGTGATGCATGTGGGTTTCTAGGTGAAAAAATGCAAGTGCTATGGCCTTTCTAACACAAGGAGGAAAAAACGAAAATGCAAAAACGAAAATTGGCTCCGTCCTTAACTGGTAATACTTTTTAAAATTTTTTGCTTACCTCTTTTCTGGTGGGGTCTACTCCATCGGGTAAATCTTCTGCAGTTTTGTTAAGAAGCAGACTGCTATCAAAGACCTGATTTCCATTGCTCTGGGGGACTATTTCTACTTTAGGGAGGTTCTGGCTTGATGCTTGATTTCCGTTCATACTGTTATGATTACCATTGCTTTGCGGCAACCCACCATTAGTATGTGACTGATACGTAGGGACATTGATGTTTTTATTCTCTGTCTTTACTTGGACACCAACCTTGTTTGTGCTGTTCAGATTTGTGTTTTGCAGGTCCTAGAAAAGGGAAATGAATACAATACAGATTCCAGGGCTGTTTTTCCGAGCAAAATTGGCTCACCATCAAGTGCTTTACTGTATTATACTTTTTAATTTCTTGCCATAATTTCTACCATAGAGGTATTGCATTAAGGATCCTATGGGACCAATACGGGAATAAAACGTGCAGGAAATGCAGCGTTTGGTAAAAGTATTAGACCAGGAGGGTAAAGCCAGTGTTATAATGGGTGCCCATATATGCCATGGGGCTTTCTCTTTGTACGCTGTTTCTACTGCTGTCCCTTTTGTTCTGATTGATCATTGGGACCCCAGTTATTGAAGGTGTATGCCCACCTTTATACTAAGGAATTGCTATTGTGCCTTTTTAATCAGGTTAACACACATAGACATAAGTCTGTATTACACGGCACAATTTTTCATGGAAAGCGAGCGCTGACCTGCCAGTTCAGTGTTGGCTTCACCTTCGTTCCCTGTTTGCTGCCTGTGCTATTACATACATAGACAGTGAGCAGGAAGCAGTAGGAGGAGCAGTCCGAACAATCCTTAGATCATTCGAGCTGCCCTTTGAAGTCAGCGGCGGTCTGCTGGTGCCGCTCCTATTCCACGGGGCGACGCACAGCCGACAGTCGCTGCACACATTGTAATCTTTCAACATGCTGAAAGATCACACAATCAGCCAACATTGTGCATATCGTCTGATTATTGCCTTTCAACATGCGCTATTACACTAAATGACTATCAGCCTGGACAGTTGGTAATTGGCCAAGTAAGGCCGATAATCATTGTGTAATAGGGCCTTTAGCCTTTCCATAATTACAATGCCTCATCTGATAAGATAATCCAGTAGACTTACCACACTGATCTGTGAAATAGCCGAGACATCACCCAGGTTCTTCTTCATGTCTTCATAAGAGTCAGACTGTTGGGAAAGATCATTAATATTTTAGCAAGAAATTAACCATGGGACCCACTATACAGTATTTGCATGTGTTAATAGATGTAACAAATCCTTTTTTGTATTCATTATTTGCAACTTGCCAATGATATTTTCTAAGAATTCTAAAGTTGTGGTATATGTATAAAGCATATATTCTTTCTTCCTTTTGTTGACAAATAAGGTGAATTTGAGACAGTATTACATATACTTGTGAAACTTGTTGAGTGCAGTGTCCATTATCATGACAGTTCTTTTTTTCTTCTCTCCATGTGTACAGGCCAACCCTTGGTAGTAGTCAGTATGTCCTTATCATGTGTTTAGTCCTTTAACAGTCATGTGTGGTGCCTTACCTTTAACACTACATATGTTCCTTTAAGCAGTTGTAGTCTCTTACTAATCCTAGTCTATATGAGTTTATTTAGTTTTCTAGGTTTTTGCCCTGATCATCCAATTTTATCTAATTTCTGTCCAGTTCTTCATTTTCAATGTATCAAGAATTCAAATCTTTATTACAGTCAATTTAGGATTGGGGTATCTGCAAGAGGAAATTACTTTAATGGTCCATGTATGTGCAAGGGCATGTGATAGTGCTCCAAATATAGAGAACGGGATGTCTTCTGCGTGACCTGGGCCTTGCTGTGTCTGAGCCCCATAACAGGCCAAACCAAAAAATGCTCTAGTTCTCGTATGGGTCAATCTGACTTTAATGGGAATATTATTGAAGAGACCATTGAAGAGGACATAGAGTATCCAATGTCTCATTATTTTCTTCTTAAACAAAACTATATTCCCCTACCATTGTTCTAGGGTGACATACAATGTGCACTGTCCATATGGTGTGTTCATATCTTTGATCTGAGCTTAGGACCTTATTAATAGAATGTGTTTACCATAACATAGATCCATAACATATGCATCCAGACTAATATTACTCACACTCCACTTAAGAGAGTCCCAGGCATCAAACCAGCCAGTGAAGGTGGGAGGTTCATGACCTTGTTTTACTGTAACTAATGGAGTTGCTAAGTCTCGGCCAGCAGGATGAGATTTCAGGTATTCTCTTGCAGAGTTAATAGATTCATTCTTCTCATAATCATTTGCTGACTTGCCGATCCAAAGGAAAATCTGAGGTGAACACAATAAGGAAAGGTTTTTAGGTTCAACAACAAAACCATTATTTCAGCCTGAACAAATAAATTTCAGAAGTTAAGGATCTTTATAAAACCTCCTACCATTGGAGCAGATGGTAAAAGCATGATGGGGTTTTGGATGTTCCACTATTAAAGGGGTATTAAAAGTTAAACTAACTTATTCCCTTATACACAAGATAAAGGATAAGTGTCAGTCTATGTGGGGCATGACTGAGAATGAACCCTGTCTCATAAACTTTGTTTTTCCTAACTCCTGCTTATGGTTGATCATGTTTTCAGTTGGTTCTAACATGCAGGAGGCAGGGGAAATCTGTGTGAAGCTGCATCTCATAGATAATACTAGAGACTTTGAAGTGTTAGAGAGTTTTACTTGCACTGCTGCCCTTGGATAAAATGCAGGCAAGTGCAAGTATAGAATGATGTGAGTCCGATCTCTCTGCCATTACAAAGCCAGAGGCATCATGGGAAATATAGGCTGAAGGCCATTACGTGAGACTGTATTGGCAAAGATATAGAAGAGGCCAAAATGGCAGACAGTCCACATATGGTTTATCAACTAAAACAGGTACAGTATACACAAGGCATACACAGTAATATACTCTTTAGGGTTGCAAAGGATTGTGAAAACAAATGAAAGATACTAAGGTACATTATCACATTTGGCATGGATGTACAGTAGGTCAGTGGTGGGGCTCAGGCATGATAAATAAATGCTGAGAAGCCCTTTATACATCTATCGTTACGATTATTCAACATGGGGTATACATGACTGGGCTATACACATCTGTTTTTGCTTATTTTTCCCTGTTTTTATTTCTAGTATACGTTGATTTTGAAAGAAGACATTAGATAGGTTGCTTTGGTTTGAGCATACACAGTGGTTATCCGGCTACTTTATGCTTTGTCAGACATCACATACCTCCTCCCATGTATCAAGCATCATGACATCATCTTCATCAAGGTCACTTTGGGTAAAATCTACAATTTCTGTCATAATGAAACGACCCGTCTGATTGGAGCACTCAAAGAGGCGGGGTTTGTACTGAACCACAGTTTCCTGGAATCTTTAAAAAATATTAGAAAATGATGAAGTATTGGCCGTATAATATTAAATCATAGGACAGAACATTTACAGAGAAGGCGGGTCCTGAAAATACAGCAAGTGGATGGAGGATGAGAGACCTGGATGCCAGATCACACACAGCGCAGATTTAAGTATACACTGCTGATTGCGATATATGAACTGACAGCACAGATATATACAGTGGTCCCTCAACATTTAATATTAATTGGTTCCAGGACGACCATTGTATGTTGAAAATATTGTGAGAATATGTTGAGACCAAAATTCAATGGTAAACTGGTAATTGGTTCTGAATCCCCTAAAATGTATTCCCAAAATGAGAGAAAAATAAGATTTAATGGAAAATAAGTAGAGATGAGCGAACCGGGTTCGGGTTCGAGACGATCCGAACCCGAACGATCGGCATTTGATTAGCTGGGGCTGCTTAAGTTGGATAAAGCTCAAAGGTTGTCTGGAAAACATGGATACAGCCAATGACTATATCCATGTTTTCCACATAGCCTTAGGGCTTTATCCAACTTCAGCAGTCACCGCTAATCAAATGCCGAAAGTTCGGGTTCGGATCGACTCGAGTATGCTCCAGGTTCGCTCATCTCTAAAAATAAGCAGATAATTAATAAGGATAAAGTAAATCCTTACATATAACAGTCAGAGGCAGTGACTAGAGACTGTAAATGACTTTCTAAATATAGGATGGGAGCGTTTTTAGGATCCTGTACAGATTGTATGTTGAGTCTGGTCTCAGGTTACGATGGTCCAGAAAGGACCATTGTATGTTGAAAATATTGTATCTTGAGGCCATTTTAAGTTGAGGGATCAGCTGAGCATTGGATGTTTTCCCGCTCCTCATCTGATGGCTGTTACTTTTACACAAGCTGATTATCGGACGCAGGAGTGTTTCTACAAACACTCCTGGACAATATTCGGCTTGTGTAAAAGTCTCCATACATTACTTGGGTGGACTCTTCAAGAAGACATGCTACCTCCTCAATCCCCCTATTTAGAATAGAAAACATTTTGGAAATATAATTCATTTCTGGTAATTGTGTGAATACTGATGCACTTACTGGTTTGCAGACTAGAATATTAGTGTCTCCTTAAATGAAGCTAGACAACTATAAGAAATTTGTTGTGTTGTTTATTGATGAAAACCCAATGGTCTAAATGTCACAGCACACAATGAATAGGTGACTGTCAAGTGGTACGATCTATGCCTACCCACCTCTTATCACTGGAATAAGGTGCCCTTCCTCCCAGGGCCACCCAGAATTCGGCAGGCTCTTGACCCTCCAGGATGGTTTGTTTGTCTTGTGTAGAAATAATGTTGGCCACTGTCTTCGCCATTTCTCTCTCATCTCCACTGCAGCCCTAGAGAGTAATATACAGTATACAACATTATGATATACTGTGGACACAGTATACATAATATAATCATGTTATAAACTTACAGGAGGGTAATGTGCAACATATATAAACAATCACTGACCTTTCCACACCACAGGTAGCACATGGTATCAGTCTTCAGTACAAAAACATCATTGGAATTTAGAGAAGCGGCTCTGGCCGGGACCTCAGTGGCCTTTGTGTTGTATTCGTCGGTTCCCCTGACCTGGAACAGTCTGACTGCAGGTTCTGGTTCTGTATTTCCACTGCGACTTGTTCCTCCCTAATGCAAGATTATAAAATAATTGATTCCATTGATAAGAGCATGTGCTTATGTTATAAGGGCCTGTTCACACAGTGGATTTAGAGCAGAGAAAGAATCTATCTATCTA
Organism: Dendropsophus ebraccatus; assembly: GCF_027789765.1. Lineage (NCBI taxonomy): Eukaryota > Metazoa > Chordata > Amphibia > Anura > Hylidae > Dendropsophus > Dendropsophus ebraccatus. The sequence goes on along the minus strand of NC_091455.1, from coordinate 180,403,716 downwards.
TCTATCTATCTATCTATCTATCTATCTATCTATCTATCTATCATCTCTCTGGTTCCCTGGTTAGCAAGAGCTACTTCCTTTGTAAAATTTATAGTTGAGACTAAAGCCTCATTCACATATCCCGTAGGCTGTCCATAGCCTCGGACCCGTAGCTACAGACAGCCTACAGAAGTGCATCCTTAGTGCATCTGTAGCCTGTCTGCAATGCACAGACCCTTCAGGTACTAGTGATAATGGCCCCGTTCACGAAAATAAACGTGTCCACAGTGTTACCCTTAATTGCGACAGCACTACGAAACGAAGGTAGCATTACAAGGGCATACTGCTGCCCGAGGTAAGCGCTGATCAACTAGATTGGCGCTTGTTTAAGTAGTCTATTACAAAGCTCTTGAGCAACTACTTTAGAGACAGACATAATGCACAACACAAAAGACAATATTACCTCATATATAATCATTTTTCCTTTAAATATAGCCTGGAAGTGTTTTGGTTCTTTCCCCATGGTCACACGTATTTGCACTGGTTGATCATTGTATTTGCGGTCCAGCTCCACAGCGTGAAAGGCACAAGCTGTGATTTCATCTTGGGTGGCATGGCGGCCCTGCAAGTAAGAAACTAAATATTATAAAGGCTTCACTGACTCTTAAGTAATATTAAGAATCATTCATGTAAGCTGGAGATTGTTCACTATAATTTGTGCAGCTGACAATTTTTTTTTTTAAAAGGGCTACACAAACAATCTAGTGATCATTAGTGTGGCTCTGCCCACCAGATGACAAGCTGTGTACTTGGCTCAGTAAAGGAGTGCTGTTGGGTTGTGTAATCTATGTAATAGACGACTTTACCCTTTAGACCACTTGTGCTTGGTCATAATAGTATTTCCGGTCTGTTTAGGTATCTTTCACATTTTTGTAATTGAGAACAAGTAACAGTGAATAAAACATTCAAAGCCATTTCAAAAATCAATGCCACCATTTATAGGCTAACAAAAAAATTGCATTAATTTTACACTTACAAGACCTTAGATTGGGATAAAAAAAAACTAGAAACTGGTATAAAGTAGAATTGTCTCAGTTGCCCCTAGCAATCAATTAGATTGTATTTTTTATTCCTCACAGATTCTTTGAAAAATGAAAGATGGAATCTGATTGGTTGCTAGGGGCAACTGAGACAATTCTCATTTATACCAGTTTGATAACTCTCCCCCAATGTGTTTTGCCCGATCACTTACCAGCCACATGTAAAGCAGATAGTTTGGTTTCCCTGATTTTATGTATGTGTATAGCACCAAGTAACAATCTCCTCCATAGAATCTGCCATAGGTCTTTGGATCAACTTCTTTCAGCTCCAGATTTTCGATTCTCCAGATCTGAGAACAAAATTAATTTGATTCACGTTAATGATAATCTATGCAAATTTGCCTCTGTTAGGGAATTATAATAAAGATAAGTCCCCTGTTTATGAATATTAGGGATAATACTTTCAATGAGAATGTTTAGTTTTCTATTGGATTTTTAATTATTTTTAATTTATAGTAATATTCAGTGTCAAATATAATGATTAAATCAATGTTTATAAACAATAGTGTTATTATAGAACGTCCTGACACTTTTTTCCCCCGCACAGAGTGGAAACACAGTAACAAAACAGGCCTGACAGACTTCAGATCAATGAATGTGTTTTTCGACTTCTTGTACCTTTGGTTATAGTCGTGTGCCTTTAAAGTCTATGTAAACCTACACATCCAATTTTATTTATAAGTAAAGTGTTTTGTACCTACAGCTTTTTTTGGTGAAGAAAAGGTGTCTGTAGAAGAGAAACAAAGCAATTTTTTTTTCTTAAACACCTAGGGAGTAGTAGGACCTGTCTATTTTTTATGTGTCAAGTGTTAAGGCCCCCATACACGTAAATGTCAGCAATTAGGAGCACACTATGGAACATGTAAATGAAGCCTAAGATAGTTGCATAATTACATACATAAAAATATATAGGATCCTGTGATACATATATACTGTATGTTGGTGAAAAACATCTACTCACCTCCACCTGCCCTGAGGCATCATCCACCATCCGCTGTTCTGCTGCTAAATCAGGTCTTGCATAGAGCTGATTAATGTCAAACTTAACTTGATCCACCTTGGCTGAATAGAAGATAGTATTTATTAACACTCACAGCCTATTATACAGTGAATGTATAGCAGTCCAAACTATTTGAGCTAATTCCACCAAAACTTTATCTGAAATAGACAGATGTCTGACTGACTCCAGAAACAGCTTTGTTCTAATTTATTGATATTATAATCTAATTATCTAATGGCTTAAAGAGTCACTGTCGTATTATCTTTTTTTTTTTTTTTTTGCAGAAATCAATAGTCGAGGCGATTATAAGAAACTTTGTAATTGGGTTTATTAGCCAAATATGCAATTATCTGCATTTAAAAAGCCTTTTCCCAGGTCCCCCCTCCCTCCTCTTTTCCATCCAGGAAATTGTGACTTGTTGCATCAGACGTACCCAGTCTGGTCTATAGAGAGGGGAGGAGGGAGGAGGAAGGAGGGAGTTAGCCGACAGCAGAAAGCAGATAACAGAGGATTACAGGCACAGAGCTGGGTGAACGCTGTAATCAGAGCTCAGAGAGGTCAGTGCTGACTGTCAGATGAGATAAAGAGCGATGTATTTGTAGATTAACTCTTTCTTGTCCTGTTTTGGTCTTTTATTTAGCTCTCTCCATAGGAGAACAATGAAGACAGGGGGTAGAGCTTCAAACTCCTTTTTCATGATAAAAATGCATTTTTCGGCTAATAAACCCAATTACAAAGTTTCTTTAAATCGGCTGGATCATTGATTTCTGCAAAAAAAAAATTTTCACGACAGTGACACTTTAACCCCTTAGCAACCCATGACGTGTCTGATACGTCATGGTGCCGCTCGGGGTGTTCAGAGCGGGGTCCCGGCGGGACCCCGCTCTGAACGGCGCTGATCCCGGCTGACACGTGCAGCCGGGCAGTGCCTCTATTAGCCGGCGCGGGTCCCGTTGCCGCGCCGGCTAATTAAGCCTCTAAGTGCAGCTGTCAAACCTGACAGCTGCACTTAGAGGCTTCAGACCTGACGTCCCTGATCGCATCGCGGGGGGGAGATCCGTTCTTCTGCCCGTGCCGGGCCTCAGCGTCGGAATGACGCTGATTCCGGCTCGGCAATAGATTGCTATGGCCTGCAGCAGGCCATAGTACTCTATGACCGATCTAATCGATCTTTGCTGTGTATATACACAGCATTGATCTCTATGAGAGATCAGTGCTGTCTATATACAAGTCCCCCAGGGGGGCTTCTAGTTACAGTAAAAAAAAAAGTAAAAAAGTGTTTTTATTAATAAAAAATCCCCTCCCCTAATAAAAGTCCAAATCACCCCCCTTTTCCCATTTTATAAATATAAATTAATAAATAAATAAATAAATAAATAAACATATTTAGTATCGACGCGCGCGTAATCGCCCGAACTATTAATTAATCACATTCCTGATCTCGCACGGTAAACGGCGTCAGCGCAAAAAAATTCCAAAGTGCAAAATTGCGCATTTTTGGTCGCATCAAATCCAGAAAAAATGTAATAAAAAACGATCAAAAAGTCGTATATGCGCAATCAAGGTACCGATAGAAAGAACACATCATGGCGCAAAAACTGACACCTCACACAGCCCCATAGACCAAAGGATAAAAGCGCTATAAGCCTGGGAATGGAGCGATTTTAAGGAACGTATATTTGTTAACAATGGTTTGAATTTTTTACAGGCCATCAGATACAATATAAGTTATACATGTTATATATCATAGTAATCGTAACGACTTGAGGAACATGCATAACAAGTCAGTTTTACCATAGGACGGACGGCGTAAATGCAAAACTCCCCGAAATCAAAACAAATTCGTTTTTTTTTCAATTTGACAGCGCAAATGATTTTTTTCCGGTTTCGCAGCATATGTTATGGAAAAATAATGCCTGTCATTGCAAAGTACAATTGGTTTCACAAAAAATAAGCGCTCATATACGTCTCTAGGTGAAAAAATGCAAGCGCTATGGACTTTTAAACTTAAACTGGAATAAGCAAAAGCGCAAAAACGAAAATAGGCTTTGACCTTAAGAGGTTAATGATTCTAATGTATATAGGACAGCTTACCAATCTTCCCCACACTGTATGCTTTTCCAAGTCCTTGAGTTTCTCCGAAATCTCTCCAGTTCTGGAAGAGCTGTTTGAACATGGTTGACTCGGCTCCATCGTTGACCACCTCTATATTTGTTGTAGCAGGATATCCTTTGCCTTGTATAAAACCCTACAAACAGGATAGAATAGAAATAAAGTGACCATTCATTGGGCAACAAGCAAAGTAGGGCCCCACTCTTTTTAAGACAATTTGTCTTATAATTACCCCTATGTAGGACCCAAATATTTGGCCCTACATAGTGTGCAAAAAATACTCCCTTAAAGGGGTTGGTCACTTCTAATACTATCTTCATAGTGATTTAGACAGTCAAGTCTGTGAATAACTGCTAGGAAGTCAGAATTAAGCATGGGTGGTGGCACCAGTACCTGTTAGGTCTACCAAGTGGTCATAGTACATTGCTTGTTTATCATCTCTATTGTTAATTGTTTTTTGCCTATGACAACAGATTTCTGTATGTATTGCACTTACCACTGCCCGACTAAAAGCTGATTTCTTCTCTTCAGGACTGGAATCTTTTCCCCTCCAGACAAAAATCTTTACTCCTCCTTGATCTAGAATGTGACAGTCCTGCAACAAAGAAGAACAGAAAGCTGAAACCTTTTACCAGTGCAGTTTGTATGCTGGAGAAATGCTCATTCAGGGGGGTTATCGGGGAGTAGAAAAAAACACAAAAAACAGAACCACCCCTGTCCGCAGGTTGTTTGTGGTATTACAACTCTGCTCTATTCACGTCAATGGAACTTAGCTGCAAACCCCCCACCCAAACTGAGGACAGGGGTGATGCTGCATCTGGAACAAAGGGAGTATTTTTTCTAAGCCTGGATAACCTTTTTTTTTTTTTTTTTTTTTTTTAACTTGTCTGATAGCATCAGACATTAGCATGTACTAAGGGCAATATTATTTTATCCTACTCCATAGCATGAAATAAAACATTTAAATATGTTGATCTTGTCTTGACACCTTCCTGATGATTGCACAAGATTTTGGAGTGAAGGGAAATGCTATAATTTGTATTGTAATTTGTAATATCCTTATGTTTCTATGGGACAATGATCTATGTTACTAATATGGTAATTTTTCTATTTATATATTTAGTGATATACAAACTAACTGTATAACTGATGTATATACTTTCCGTGCATCCCACTAACCTGGTGTTGCAGGAGATCTTGAGTTAGAGGTTTTGTTGCAATTTCTTCCACAACCAAGGCTCCATCTTTTTCAAATACACTAAAAATACATATAATAATGGGGTCAAATCAGAACAAATAGTGATTTAAAGGGAACCAGTCATGTCATATGGTTTTTAATGTAAGGTGCCATAGGAGTGGATCTGTAGTGGAACGTAGTCATGCAGCCTCCACCTATTGGCACCCTTTGTACTGCGCTTTGTATGAAGTTCCCAGTATTCTTGGTGGTGGGAGGAAGAAGCATGTCTTTTTATCTCTGTGGCTCGGCCCCTGTTGCAGGGATTTTAATTTATTTAGAATACCAGGAGATGCATCCAAATGCTGTACCCAACATTACCAGGGAGGGGTTTTGAAATGTAAGGGTGACTCCAGTTAAAGAGAAACTAAACCTAAAAACGTCCTTATTGATTGCTTTTAAATACAAGTAAGTCGACATTCAGACATTCTAAGATGGCACATTGCCGACTGTAGTGTGCTTCTGTATGTCATCCAAGTCAGCCATGAAGGCAGAACACTAAGTACAACTATAAGGTATATAGGGGTCATATACCTCCCTGTGGGCTACCACTGGCTTACCCAAAATTCGCTGCATGGAAGTTAGGAAACAATTCACATATAGAATGAAACAACATCATTCAATAGGTAAGAACGGGCAAACCTGGTTCCCATTAATGTACCCTAAATGTATAGGCCGCCTCAGTATTCTGTTTCTTCTCCACCATGGACCAATTAAATATATTATATGGGCTTGGAAGGCTGAATAAAGTTTATATCATTCTCTTTCTTTTAAAAACAAGTGTGTCATTGGGCTTGAGACATACAGTATAACGTCCCTAATCCGATGCCTGACAAATATGTGCAATAGATTAGGAAATTGAGGAAGGTGGACATAATATGGAATATTAGTACTTATAAACCTGTAGATGGTGCTCTAAAATTGACATTGTTTTTAGACTGGAAATATATCACTTTATTTTACTGATCAGAGACAAATCTTTTGTTATTTTATTTTTCATATAATATTTCCTATAATGGGAATTACTTACTTAAAGGGGTACTTCCATAAAGTTATACTTAAGCTATAACATTATACATCATACCAATAAAAAACATAGCATTTTAAAGGTTGACAGCTTCCCTTTACATCTTTAGGGAATTTCTATGTAAGCAGTTTAGAGCTCCAGATTAAGTTGCAGTTCTGACTTACTGGTATAGCCTGACATTTGCTTTTTGCTGTTCATCTGCTTTCTCATCAGGAATAGGGTCCTTCAGTTCACCGGTTCTGGGTCCGAGCACAGCCGTCATTATCTGCATCAAGTCAGGGGAATCACGTTCATTGTCTATGACGCCAATCTGCGCTCTTCCTCCTCGCTCATCATCTCTTATACCCTGAGCCATGGTGCAGGCCTGGAAAGTGAAAAGATAGACAGCTAAATAGATGTGTGCAGGAAAAAACACACTCTGCTGTTAACTTTAAAAAACAATCTTTCCCTTCACCTTAATGTTTGTGCTCCTTTAAGAAGCCTCAAAACATGACTGGAGATTTAATAAGCCAAGCCAGAAACTTCCCCAGAAGGATTGTTTGGTCTACAAACCAATGTTCCTTCCTTGAATACAACGCTCTGTCCTCCTCATTCACATACCCGTAACCTCTCAGTTTTGTTGCTTTCTGGCCCGTTCCACTGGATGATAACTTTGCCAAGGTCAAGAAGGAAAACATCCCCTTTGTTAAAGCTGTTCCAGGACAGATCCACCTATAAGAGACAAAAATAATATTTTACACTGACGTGAGTCAGTTATGTCATTGTTAAAGGAGAAACCTTTATAAGTATATAACTGCATTGTAAGAAGCTTTTGTGTAGGGAACTATATTTATCAAGCAATGTTTCTTTTCTTCATTGCCCTTAGATCTTGCTCAGTGCTGCTCTGAGTTGACTTAAAGGGATTATCCAGTCTTAGAAAAACATGGCTACTTTCTTCCAGCACCACTCTTTACCTCAGTTAGGGTGTGTTTTTGAAGTGAATGGAGCTGAATTGCAACACCACACACAACCACAGAACAGGGGGTGGCGCTGTTTTACAAGAAAAAAAAGCTGTGTTTTTTCAAATCCTGGATAACACCTTTAATAGTATTTGGAGAGAAACTTGCGTTATATCGCATTGCAGCAGACTAGACTGACTATTGCAGGACACCGCATTGAACTTGGAATACATCCACAACTATAAAAAAAAAAAAAATTGCAATTGTGACCTAATGCCTATTGACATGGATAGTTGTTAGTTAAAGGGGTAGTGCGGCGGTAAAGAATTATTCACAGACTAACACACATTACAAAGTTATACAACTTTGTAATGAATGTTATGTCTGTGAATGGCCCCCTTCCCCGTGTCCCACCACCCCCACCCGTGTACCCGAAAGTGTGGTGCGCTACACTCACCTGTCACGTGCCGACACCAGTCTCCGATCTTCAGCGAGTGACGTCTTCTTCGGGCGGACGGCGAACAGCTCCGACTGTCCCGAATGCCGTCCCCCCTCTGCAGCGTCATCCGATGCTCAGCCGCGATTGGCTGAGCATAACTGTGCTCAGCCAATCGCGGCTGAGCACAGTTGTGACGCGGCGGAGGGGGGACGGGCGGCAGCGACTCGTCCGTCCGTCCGAAGATGACGTTTGGCACAAGATGGCGGATGGCCCTCAACACAGATCAGGTAATGTATAATGCACCAACACTTCCGGGTACATGGGTGGGGGTGGTGGGACACGGGGAACGGGGCGATTCACAGACATAACATACATTACAAAGTTGTATAACTTTGTAATGTGCGTTATTCTGTGAATAATTTCTGAGCGCCGCACTACCCCTTTAATGTGGAAACTAGGCTTTCAGGTTTGCTGGTATCTTTTCCGACCGGGTCACTCAGCATTTGATAGGAAAACATAATAGAGATCCCTATTGCTTGGCTTCTCCAATTTTTTAAGGAACTACTCCAACTCTTACCAGCTACTTCACCCAAACTAATAGTTATTGGCAGTGGCCGAGAGCAGGGGTACACACTCCTTAATGTCATGTTTAGAGAAGTAAAGCATTCCTCTTCATTCAAATACTTTGAAACAGATTGCACACACAATGCATTGTTACAGATCCAGAATGGTGCCTTTAGTAAAACAAACAAGATACTGTAGTCTATCCCCCGCCGAGTAGATAAACACACTCAAAAGGTTATTGCTACAAAGAAGTTTAGTCAAGTATTTTGAACAGAATGGAACAATATTTGTGATGGTGCCAATGTGTGTGCCTACAGCTACTTACTGAGAGATTACCTACAGGGCGATGCCTACTACATCAGTTAATGGGGGATAATTCGTATTGAGGAGGGGAGAATTACTTACAGGGGGATGCCTGAGATGGTGGATACTATCTACTGGGGCATGGGAGGTAAAATCCAGGGTGAATAGCTACTGGAGCATACTACCTACTGGGGAGATTACAAGGTGGATACTACCTGTAGAGAGATGCCTAACTACTTTATGGATGCACAAAAGACAAGTATAATGTATGAGCGTTTCTTATACGGTACTATTGGTCTTATTGCTGGTATTATTGGTCTTGGTATACTGGATGCTATGTGGTAATAGTATGATAGTCTTATACACTGTGTGGTGGTGATAGTTATTGTATAGCATAATTGATCTTATTGCTGGTATTATTGGTTTTGGTTTACTGGATGTTATTTAGTAATGATATGGTGGTGTTGACAATATTTGTTTCACACACACACACACACACACACACACACACACACACACACACACACATTATTAGTAATATTGGTCTTGGTTTACTGTATTTGGTCAATAACAGTGTGATAGTATGGTGACTACAACTCCCAGCATTTACTGACAGTGTGCAGCCCTCAGGATATTTTGATAGTTGTAGTGGGCAGGGTTAGTTGGGGTGTGGTTAGTGGGGTGAGGGTAGGGTTAGAGGGGGCATGGTTAGCCCAGGGCCCATGGTACCCTTAATCCATTCTTGCCCAGGGGAGGGGATAATGGTGCACTGGGGGCACTGGGCCCGCTTCCAATGCAAAAAGTGACCTAATTTGCATATTACAAAGCAGCACAGATCTTGGGAATTCGACAGTTGATTGAGAAAAACACACACCAGCGTAAACAGCGCAGCATTGCCCATATAGGCCTATAAAAAGCTTAATATGTGGATTAAACTGGTACACTCACTATAACCAGCACAGGGAGTATACAAGTCAATGTAATAATATTTTTATATTTTTAGTAATAGTTTACATTAATTGTAAAAGCCAATGTAACTGTGATACTGTTCTTCTAACTTTTAAGACAGGAGAGTCTCATATGAGACTTCAGGCCAAACTGCACCCAACCTCACACGCACATACACACACATACACACATACCTCTGTGGCCGTGACATGTTTCCTTCCTTTCACATGAAGTAGGCGACGTATGTTGTACATATTTGTCTCCACATGTTTGAACCCTGAGGCGACTCCTCCTTTCTTGTATCTGGTGTGAGACATAAAGCAGAGACCTCAGACTAAAGATACAATCATCAGAATCCCTAGAATAGTATCGGAAAAAGAATGCTAATAATAATTTTTGACTTAAGGTCCCATTAGAGATAAGGAAACCTCAAGCACATTCTGATTCGGCTGAACCCAAGCGTGTGACATTTGATTACCGGAGGTTGAAGAAGTTGGATGCAGCTTTAGGGAGGTCCTGGAAAACATGAATAAAGCCTATGGTCTGTGGCTGTATTCATGTTTTCCAGGGAGTCTTAGGGCTGCATCCAACTTCTTCAACCACCGGTAATCAAATACCGTCCGCTATTTTTCGGATGAATACGAGTGTGCTTGAGGTTTGCTTATCTCTAGTCATCAATCATTTAAAACTTTTGATGGCCTTACCTGCAGCTCGCAGGCACGTCCTTATACTGTGTATGGGGCTCTCCCAACCATCCACCAACAGATAATGTCAGTGGTGATAGGGGTTGAGCGTGATGGAACATTACTGTGTGACCCCTTTGTTTTGGGAGAGATAAGCCTCAGTCAGAGCTCTCTCACTGCAGCTTACCCCTCCCCATAGATGGCACAGAAACAATTGCCTGTGTGGAACATTCCCGTGTATGTGGAGTACAGGCAGTGAGAGGGAGAGATAACTGACAGCCGAATGATCGTTCAGGCCTCAGTTATTGAACACCAATTAAAATGCCAAAATTGGCACATAACGTTGGCTCAAAAGCACTGTGGACGAATGTTAGGTGAGAGTCAAGAGGAATTCTGGAATCACATGATAAAAGAATTACATGATTTGTAATGAAAAAAATGTCAACATAAACTAAAATGAAAAAAGTTTTTTTAGACTACACAGTGTAAAGAGCTACTGGCATGTGTTACACTAACACATCTAATCAGGTTGTTTTCATAAATTTAGGCCAATGTATGGAGCCATTTTGCTTTTTCTGTATGTGTGGGTGACACAGTTTTGGCACGCAACTAAAAAAAAAGCATGGGTGCAGGGTGTTGGATCCCAACCAATCAGATATTGATAAGCTGTGCTGAGGATAGGCCAGCAATAAAAAAAAGGTCCAATAAATCTACTTAATGATTCAGTATACACATTGATACACAGCAGACTTTCTGTTCCTTCTACACACTATCGCTTACTCTGTTAACTTTTTAGCTTTTTAGGGTTAAAGCCCCCTTGTCTTGCTGATGTCATCGATTTTTTCCTCTTCATGTAAAAGTATATATATATATTTATATAAAACATAAGGAATCTACTGAGGTTAATTTCACAGTGTGATCATGCAGTAAATTTGGCTGGATGCATTTGAAATGGCAATGAACATATAGCCCAGACTGTATACTTATACTGTTGCATTTGTCTACCACTGCCTCCCATTGTGTATGACATATATGACATGTATGACATGTATGACATATATGACATGATTGAATAAAGTGTAGACAATGACATATATTGATCCATTTATGCCAAAGGGACATTGTATTTCCATACACATACATTATAGTCACATTACGACCACCAGCTACTATCCAAAGTACTCGCTGTGTGCAGCTTGGACAGCAGCTAGATGGGCTGGGAGTCACTCAGTAAGGTCCTGGTAGGTTGTCACAGGTGTCTGGAGTCAGCATGACTACAGTGCACCCTACATAGAGCAAAAGTGATGGTCAAGGTGATTCCACAGATGCTCCATTGGGTTCAAGTCTGGGGAATTAGGGACGTGAAGAACTCTTGGTCATACTCTTCCAATCAATGTTGGACATTTGTAGTCAGGTGTTGTGTTGCTGAAAGATCCCATACATCCTAGGGAAGGCAATTGGCACATATGGATGTACATGATCTGGAAAGATGGAGCCATACTCAAATCTGTTGAACGTTTCTTCCACATGGATGAGTTTGCAGAAGTCCAATTCCGATACTGCCATGAAAACCAAAGCCTTTTCTGGCAATGCAACTCAGTTAGCAGGAGTACAGTGATCTTCCATCTGCTTCCAAACCCCATTAACAGTAGGGTTTACTGAACTGGATCATTTTGGTGGTGAGCTGCTCCACTGTAGTCTATCATTCAGCCCATGTGCACCTTTAAAGCCAATGTTTCCCTCTCACATCAATGGCACACAGTGCTCCGCAGTTTCCACGTTGATTATTTGTATTGGTACCATTGGTCCATTCTCACCACAGCAGCAGCGAACCATTCACGAAGTGCACAGTTTGAGAAATACTGCCCCCCTTGCTCGAAAGGCAAGAGTCATTCCTTTATGCAACTCTGGTAAATCACTTCTTATACCCATGACAGCTACAATGGATATGTGTGCAGATCGGACACCTTATATACCTGCAAGGCCAGTTCACCACACACGGTATCCTTCTTGAGCTACACGCTGCCGACACTGAAAGTAGGAAGTCTGTGAATATCTAAAGATAGTCTATAGTTATATTATATGGCAACAAGTTAAACTAGAGAACAGAACATCATGTCACCTGCTTATATGCTACAGATTGGTAATTTGCATTGTCTTTCAAGGATTATAGGCAATAGTAAATATTCAGGTTACAGGAACAGGTAACAGAATATAAATCCCACTTACATAACACCGTTCTTGAAGTAACTTTTGAAGGTGGCGGATTCATAGCCCTGCACCTCTCTGTGTTGTATGGGGCTTCCTCCTAGAGCCTCGTCCAGCTGGGTTGTGTACATTGCGGCAGCTCCTTGTTCATCCTGAGTCGAGTCCTTCCCTATCCAGTAGTGGAGGTCACTAGACATGCCACTGGACAATTGCTTGATCTATGGAACAGTGGAATATTGAGGATTCAGATTTTCTGCACACACAGGGTGTCCAATACAGGGTGCAAATATAAGTGCAAATACAAGTGCAAATACAGCATGTCCAATACAGGGTGCAACTACAAATGCAAATACATGGCACTTGCTGAAGAAATTGGCTATAACTCCAAGCCTAATAAACACATTTTACTAAAAAATTATAAAAAAAATGAGAATCAGAAACCTCTCATAACATGAGGTACTCCTTAATCTGACTGCCCCTCTCTGTCCTCGTGTCACACCATGCCACCCCAAAAGCGATGATAAGCTTGAGTCGTGTGCTGCCTGGTTCTCACTACAGTGTGCGAAAGTATGTGTTATTTGTGCACGCCTATTGGAGAACAGGATCCATTAGGTCCAGTGAAATTGTGGTAGAGAAACTGGAAATCTTTGCTTCAATTTATGTACTGCAGACCCTCTGTATGCATGATACATAGGGTCACATGGTAAAAGAAAATATACCGTGTAGCATCCCAGCAGTTACTTTAATGTGTGCCTAATGTACACAGTGCAAAATGCATATTTAGTATTTTTCATGTTATTTCACTGACAGGTGTAGTTTATGCTGCATACATAACAGTGGAGCACCGCAATGTTCGCAGATCCTGTGCATTTCACCCTGATTCAGCTTAGTTCTATGAGGATCCTTTTTCACCATTAGTAAACAAACAGGCACATTCTGTCCTTCCCTTCACCCTTACTCTTTCAACATCAGTCAGAGATCACATGTACAAGACTAATATACATGAATTAAGAAATAATTTTCACCTTCAGATTCTTCTACATTCTATGTACATACGTTTAAAGGGTTGCACAATAAAGGTAGGTGAAAAACAGAAATATTTAACCTTGTGTTATGTGTGGAATTGAGTATATCCATGTGGAATACCCAGATCCAAAAGAGGAAAAGTAAAAACAAACTGCAAGGACAGCGGTGACCACCAGGTGGTGATATGGAGGCACTACCCATAATATTCCATACTCTGTAACTCCCATAGATTTTTATGGTTTGTGTCAAGTCTGTCCATCTGTCCATAGTTGTTTTTTTTTTTTTTTTTTTCGATGTTATGATTAACCTATGCATTTGGGCTTTTATAAATGGAAACTTGGGCCCCCAGCAGCAACTTTCAAGTTGTTGTATGCATCAGAGGCAGCTCCCTCTGCTGACTTGCAGGTAATCCTGAAGCATTACATTCATATTGGTTAAAATCTTGACAAAGTTGGTTAAAATAGGACAAAGTTTGTTTATATCAAACAACTTATTTAAGGGAATGTTTAATGGGAATAGGAGTCACCATTGCTTTGTGATCAGTGTAGTTTTATATGAATTCTGTTGTGCGCTGCTTCTCTTGCACTGGAATAACATGGCAGCTGTGCGGCTTTGGGAGTTTCCATGTGTAAATCCCACACATGATAAAACACCTGTCTCCTGTACCGATAGCCTGAAGGTGTCTGCTCAATGTTTTCGTTAGTCTTTCCCCTTCAATAGCTGTGACGTTACCAGGACATACACAGTTTAAGAAACACACCCATGAAGTGTTGCCCATTGTTATTATGATGTATACTTACAAATAAAATAATGTAGCAGTCACCTTCGAAGAAACTCCCATAGGCTTTTTCGGGAAGGGGAACCATTTGCATTTTCTAAAAAGAGTTCAAAGAGAACAATAATAAACATAAGTACAATGTAAATGCCATAAGAAATGTTAGAGGCAATAGAAAACTAATAGCAGATACTTGAACATTGCTCCCAACTCTTCCCTGACAGATGATGTCAGGAAAGAGAAGGATCAGTCATGTTAGAGGTCATCTGCCTGATCCTTCTGTTCTCAAATAATCCACCATCAGAGCTGTCTGGCAGCGGCATACTCCTCATCTGTATGTAGTGTCCCACTATGTAGAATAGAGGTAAAAGTGTCTCTATTCAGTGTCACAGTTAGTGCAGTTAACTGCTATGCCTTACTCCAACCACTAGGTGTCACACTCTCCCAGAGCACAACTGTAGTCAAGATCAGGTTTAGCTACACAAACCCTTTCTCTTATACACTTCACTTTCTCTGTTTGTTAGTTGGAAGCTAGATAAGAAAGAGAACACACCTTTTCTCCAGAGCTAGTAGTAACCCCAACTATGTGTTGCTAGACTTAACCCCCAGGGTAGCTGACGATAAGGGAGCAACCCCCCTTGCCTACACCGTGGATCCGTGGAGTAAGAAAGACCAAAAGGACTGTACCGCAGTAGAGCACAGTGCAAGATAGCCGCTCTCTACTGACTTTTGCTCAGCTGAGTAGGAAGGAAACTACTAGCTATCTACCCCCAGAGACAATGGCCCGGTACTCATACTACCAATCAGGATGGAAACTCGACACAGAAGGCGATCAGTTGAGATAACTGAGACCATACTATACATGAGTACCTCTGCACCTCACATCAGTTCTAACCAAGGTCCGGTTGCTGTGTGTCCGGTGGAGGGTATTTTATTTTTTGTCTCAGGCATCAAAAAGACTTGAAAGACTATATTGCAACATATGTATAAAGTTTTAGTATGGCTACAGTGGCTAGATCAGGTGTAACAAATGTATTAAATGCCCCATAACACTGTAAATAATAAAGGATACATGTCTCCTATAAATGATACCGTACATGAGATATAGATGCCATACATGCCATAAATAAATAGAAGTAAATTACAAATCTCTGGAACTTGCTGGAACCAGTTGATTTGAAAG